>NW_027619146.1:0-51552 GCF_964187855.1 Myxine glutinosa
CACTATCACAAGTGCAAAAAGTGGTTTTTCCACACTAATACAAGTGCAAAAGTGGTTTCCTGCACCAACACAAGTGCGAAAAGTGGTTTTTCAACACTAACACAAGTGCGAAAAGTGGTTTTTCAACACTAACACAAGTGCGAAAAGTGGTTTTTCCACACTAATACAAGTGCAAAAGTGGTTTACTGCACCAACACAAGTGCGAAAAGTGGTTTTTCAACACTAACACAAGTGCGAAAAGTGGTTTTTCAACACTATCACAAGTGCAAAAAGTGTTTTTTCCACACTAATACAAGTGCAAAAGTGGTTTCCTGCACCAACACAAGTGCGAAAAGTGGTTTTTCAACACTATCACAAGTGCAAAAAGTGTTTTTTCCACACTAATACAAGTTCAAAAGTGGTTTCCTGAATGAACACAAGTGCGAAAAGTGGTTTTTCAACACTAACACAAGTGCAAAAAGTGGTTTTTCAACACTAACACAAGTGCAAAAAGTGTTTTTTCAACACTAACACAAGTGCGAAAAGTGGTTTTTCCACACTAATACAAGTGCGAAAAGTGGTTTTTCAACACTAACACAAGTGCGAAAAGTGGTTTTTCAACACTATCACAAGTGCAAAAAGTGTTTTTTCCACACTAATACAAGTTCAAAAGTGGTTTCCTGAATGAACACAAGTGCGAAAAGTGGTTTTTCAACACTAACACAAGTGCGAAAAGTGGTTTTTCAACACTAGCACAAGTGCAAAAAGTGTTTTTTCAACACTAACACAAGTGCGAAAAGTGGTTTTTCCACACTAATACAAGTGCGAAAAGTGGTTTTTCAACACTAACACAAGTGCGAAAAGTGGTTTTTCAACACTATCACAAGTGCAAAAAGTGTTTTTTCCACACTAATACAAGTGCAAAAGTGGTTTCCTGCACCAACACAAGTGCGAAAAGTGGTTTTTCAACACTAACACAAGTGCGAAAAGTGGTTTTTCAACACTATCACAAGTGCAAAAAGTGTTTTTTCCACACTAAAACAAGTGCAAAAGTGGTTTCCTGCACCAACACAAGTGCGAAAAGTGGTTTTTCAACACTAACACAAGTGCGAAAAGTGGTTTTTCAACACTATCAGAAGTGCATAAAGTGTTTTTTCCACACTAATACAAGTGCAAATGTGGTTTCCTGCACCAACACAAGTGCGAAAAGTGGTTTTTCAACACTAACACAAGTGCGAAAAGTGGTTTTTCAACACTATCACAAGTGCAAAAAGTGTTTTTTCCACACTAATACAAGTGCAAAAGTGGTTTCCTGCACCAACACAAGTGCGAAAAGTGGTTTTTCAACACTAACACAAGTGCGAAAAGTGGTTTTTCATCACTAACACAAGTGCGAAAAGTGGTTTTTCAACACTAACACAAGAGCAGAGCGAAAAGTGGTTTTTCCACACTAATACAAGTGCAAAAGTGGTTTCCTGCACCAACACAAGTGTGAAAAGTGTTTTTTCAACACTAATACAAGTGCAAAATTGGTTTCCTGCACCAACACAAGTGCGAAAAGTGCTTTTTCAACACTATCACAAGTGCAAAAAGTGTTTTTTCCACACTAATACAAGTGCAAAAGTGGTTTCCTGCACCAACACAAGTGCGAAAAGTGGTTTTTCAACACTAACACAAGTGCGGAAAGTGTTTTTTCAACACTAACACAAGTGCGAAAAGTGGTTTTTCAACACTAACACAAGTGCGAAAAGTGGTTTTTCAACACTATCACAAGTGCAAAAAGTGTTTTTTCCACACTAATACAAGTGCAAAAGTGGTTTTTCAACACTAACACAAGTGCGAAAAGTGGTTTTTCAACACTACCACAAGTGCAAAAAGTGTTTTTTCCACACTAATACAAGTGCAAAAGTGGTTTCCTGCACCAACACAACTGCGAAAAGTGGTTTTTCAACACTAACACAAGTGCAAAAAGTGTTTTTACACACTAATACAAGTGCAAAAGTGGTTTCCTGCACCAACACAAGTGCGAAAAGTGGTTTTTCAACACTAACACAAGTGCGAAAAGTGGTTTTTCAACACTACCACAAGTGCAAAAAGTGTTTTTTCCACACTAATACAAGTGCAAAAGTGGTTTCCTGCACCAACACAACTGCGAAAAGTGGTTTTTCAACACTAACACAAGTGCAAAAAGTGGTTTTTCAACACTATCACAAGTGCAAAAAGTGTTTTTTCCACACTAATACAAGTGCAAAAGTGGTTTCCTGCACCAACACAAGTGCGAAAAGTGGTTTTTCAACACTAACATGAGTGCGAAAAGTGGTTCTTCAACACTATCACAAGTGCAAAAAGTGTTTTTTCCACACTAATACAAGTGCAAAAGTGGTTTCCTGCACCAACACAAGTGCGAAAAGTGGTTTTTCAACACTAACACAAGTGCGAAAAGTGGTTTTTCAACACTATCACAAGTGCGAAAAGTGGTTTTTCAACACTAACACAAGTGCGAAAAGTGGTTTTTCAACACTATCACAAGTGCAAAAAGTGGTTTTTCCACACTAATACAAGTGCAAAAGTGGGTTCCTGCACCAACACAAGTGCGAAAAGTGGTTTTTCAACACTAACACAAGTGCAAAAAGTGGTTTTTCAACACTAACACAAGTGCGAAAAGTGGTTTTTCCACACTAATACAAGTGCAAAAGTGGTTTTTCAACACTAACACAAGTGCGAAAAGTGGTTTTTCAACACTAGCACAAGTGCAAAAAGTGTTTTTTCAACACTAACACAAGTGCGAAAAGTGGTTTTTCCACACTAATACAAGTGCAAAAGTGGTTTCCTGCACCAACACAAGTGCGAAAAGTGGTTTTTCAACACTAACACAAGTGCGAAAACGTGGTTTTTCAACACTAGCACAAGTGCAAAAAGTGTTTTTTCCACACTAATACAAGTGCAAAAGTGGTTTCCTGCACCAACACAAGTGCGAAAAGTGGTTTTTCAACACTAACACAAGTGCGAAAAGTGGTTTTTCAACACTATCACAAGTGCAAAAAGTGGTTTTCCCACACAAATACAAGTGCAAAAGTGGTTTCCTGCACCAACACAAGTGCGAAAAGTGGTTTTTCAACACTAACACAAGTGTGAAAAGTGGTTTTTCAACACTATCACAAGTGCAAAAAGTGTTTTTTCCACACTAATACATGTGCAAAAGTGGTTTCCTGCACCAACACAAGTGCGAAAAGTGGTTTTTCACACTAACACAAGTTCGAAAAGTGGTTTTTCAACACTAACACAAGTGCGAAAAGTGGTTTTTCAACACTAACACAAGTGCGAAAAGTGGTTTTTCAACACTAGCACAAGTGCAAAAAGTGTTTTTCAACACTAACACAAGTGCGAAAAGTGGTTTTTCCACACTAATACAAGTGCGAAAAGTGGTTTTTCAACACTAACACAAGTGCGAAAAGTGGTTTTTCAACACTATCACAAGTGCAAAAAGTGTTTTTTTCCACACTAATACAAGTGCAAAAGTGGTTTCCTGCACCAACACAAGTGCGAAAAGTGGTTTTTCAACACTAACACAAGTGCGAAAAGTGGTTTTTCAACACTATCACAAGTGCAAAAAGTGTTTTTTCCACACTAAAACAAGTGCAAAAGTGGTTTCCTGCACCAACACAAGTGCGAAAAGTGGTTTTCAACACTAACACAAGTGCGAAAAGTGGTTTTTCAACACTATCAGAAGTGCAAAAAGTGTTTTTCCACACTAATACAAGTGCAAATGTGGTTTCCTGCACCAACACAAGTGCGAAAAGTGGTTTTTCAACACTAACACAAGTGCGAAAAGTGGTTTTTCAACACTATCACAAGTGCAAAAAGTGTTTTTTCCACACTAATACAAGTGCAAAAGTGGTTTCCTGCACCAACACAAGTGCGAAAAGTGGTTTTTCAACACTAACACAAGTGCGAAAAGTGGTTTTTCATCACTAACACAAGTGCGAAAAGTGGTTTTTCAACACTATCACAAGTGCAAAAAGTGTTTTTTCACACTAATACAAGTGCAAAAGTGGTTTCCTGCACCAACACAAGTGCGAAAAGTGGTTTTTCAACACTAACACAAGTGCGAAAAGTGGTTTTTCAACACTAGCACAAGTGCAAAAAGTGTTTTTTCAACACTAACACAAGTGCGAAAAGTGGTTTTTCCACACTAATACAAGTGCAAAAGTGGTTTCCTGCACCAACACAAGTGCGAAAAGTGGTTTTTCAACACTAACACAAGTGCGAAAACGTGGTTTTTCAACACTAGCACAAGTGCAAAAAGTGTTTTTTCCACACTAATACAAGTGCAAAAGTGGTTTCCTGCACCAACACAAGTGCGAAAAGTGGTTTTTCAACACTAACGCAAGTGCGAAAAGTGGTTTTTCAACACTATCACAAGTGCAAAAAGTGGTTTTCCCACACAAATACAAGTGCAAAAGTGGTTTCCTGCACCAACACAAGTGCGAAAAGTGGTTTTTCAACACTAACACAAGTGTGAAAAGTGGTTTTTCAACACTATTCACAAGTGCAAAAAGTGTTTTTTCCACACTAATACATGTGCAAAAGTGGTTTCCTGCACCAACACAAGTGCGAAAAGTGGTTTTTCAACACTAACACAAGTGCGAAAAGTGGTTTTTCAACACTAACACAAGTGCGAAAAGTGGTTTTTCAACACTAACACAAGTGCGAAAAGTGGTTTTTCAACACTAGCACAAGTGCAAAAAGTGTTTTTTCAACACTAACACAAGTGCGAAAAGTGGTTTTTCCACACTAATACAAGTGAGAAAAGTGGTTTTTCAACACTAACACAAGTGCGAAAAGTGGTTTTTCAACACTATCACAAGTGCAAAAAGTGTTTTTTCTACACTAATACAAGTGCAAAAGTGGTTTCCTGCACCAACACAAGTGTGAAAAGTGGTTTTTCAACACTAACACAAGTGCGAAAAGTGGTTTTTCAACACTATCACAAGTGCAAAAAGTGTTTTTTCCACACTAAAACAAGTGCAAAAGTGGTTTCCTGCACCAACACAAGTGCGAAAAGTGGTTTTTCAACACTAACACAAGTGCGAAAAGTGGTTTTTCAACACTATCAGAAGTGCAAAAAGTGTTTTTTCCACACTAATACAAGTGCAAATGTGGTTTCCTGCACCAACACAAGTGCGAAAAGTGGTTTTTCAACACTAACACAAGTGCGAAAAGTGGTTTTTCAACACTATCACAAGTGCAAAAAGTGTTTTTTCCACACTAATACAAGTGCAAAAGTGGTTTCCTGCACCAACACAAGTGCGAAAAGTGGTTTTTCAACACTAACACAAGTGCGAAAAGTGGTTTTTCATCACTAACACAAGTGCGAAAAGTGGTTTTTCAACACTAACACAAGAGCGAAAAGTGGTTTTTCCACACTAATACAAGTGCAAAAGTGGTTTCCTGCACCAACACAAGTGTGAAAAGTGTTTTTTCAACACTAATACAAGTGCAAAATTGGTTTCCTGCACCAACACAAGTGCGAAAAGTGCTTTTTCAACACTATCACAAGTGCAAAAAGTGTTTTTCCACACTAATACAAGTGCAAAAGTGGTTTCCTGCACCAACACAAGTGCGAAAAGTGGTTTTTCAACACTAACACAAGTGCGGAAAGTGTTTTTTCAACACTAACACAAGTGCGAAAAGTGGTTTTTCAACACTAACACAAGTGCGAAAAGTGGTTTTGCAACACTAGCGCAAGTGCAAAAAGTGGTTTCCTGCACCAACACAACTGCGAAAAGTGGTTTTTCCAGACTAATACAAGTGCAAAAGTGGTTTCCTGCACCAACACAAGTGCGAAAACTGGTTTTTCAACACTAACACAAGTGCAAAAAGTGTTTTTTCCACAGTAATTCAAGTGCAAAAGTGGTTTCCTGCACCAACACAAGTGCGAAAAGTGGTTTTTCAACACTAACACAAGTGCGAAAAGTGGTTTTTCAACACTATCACAAGTGCAAAAAGTGCTTTTTCCACACTAATACAAGTGCAATAGTGGTTTCCTGCACCAATACAAGTGTGGAAAGTGGTTTTTCCACACTAATACAAGTGCGAAAAGTGGTTTGTCAACACTAACACAAGTGCGAAAAGTGGTTTTTCCACACTAATACAAGTGCAAAAGTGGTTTCCTGCACCAACACAAGTGCGAAAAGTGGTTTTTCAACACTAACACAAGTGCGAAAAGTGGTTTTTCAACACTAACACAAGTGCGAAAAGTGGTTTTTCCACACTAATACAAGTGCAAAAGTGGTTTCCTGCACCAACACAAGTGCGAAAAGTGGTTTTTCAACACTAACACAAGTGCGAAAAGTGGTTTTTCAACACTAACACAAGTGCGAAAAGTGGTTTTTCAACACTATCACAAGTGCAAAAAGTGTTTTTTCCACACTAATACAAGTGCAAAAGTGGTTACCTGAACCAACACAAGTGTGAAAAGTGGTTTTTCAACATTATCACAAGTGCAAAAAGTGTTTTTTCCACACTAATACAAGTGCAAAAGTGGTTTCCTGCACCAACACAAGTGCGAAAAGTGGTTTATCAACACTATCAGAAGTGCAAAAAGTGTTTTTTCCACACTAATACAAGTGCAAATGTGGTTTCCTGCACCAACACAAGTGCGAAAAGTGGTTTTTCAACACTAACACAAGTGCGAAAAGTGGTTTTTCAACACTATCACAAGTGCAAAAAGTGTTTTTTCCACACTAATACAAGTGCAAAAGTGGTTTCCTGCACCAACACAAGTGCGAAAAGTGGTTTTTCAACACTAACACAAGTGCGAAAAGTGGTTTTTCATCACTAACACAAGTGCGAAAAGTGGTTTTTCAACACTAACACAAGAGCGAAAAGTGGTTTTTCCACACTAATACAAGTGCAAAAGTGGTTTCCTGCACCAACACAAGTGTGAAAAGTGTTTTTTCAACACTAATACAAGTGCAAAATTGGTTTCCTGCACCAACACAAGTGCGAAAAGTGCTTTTTCAACACTATCACAAGTGCAAAAAGTGTTTTTCCACACTAATACAAGTGCAAAAGTGGTTTCCTGCACCAACACAAGTGCGAAAAGTGGTTTTTCAACACTAACACAAGTGCGGAAAGTGTTTTTTCAACACTAACACAAGTGCGAAAAGTGGTTTTTCAACACTAACACAAGTGCGAAAAGTGGTTTTGCAACACTAGCGCAAGTGCAAAAAGTGGTTTCCTGCACCAACACAACTGCGAAAAGTGGTTTTTCCAGACTAATACAAGTGCAAAAGTGGTTTCCTGCACCAACACAAGTGCGAAAACTGGTTTTTCAACACTAACACAAGTGCAAAAAGTGTTTTTTCCACAGTAATTCAAGTGCAAAAGTGGTTTCCTGCACCAACACAAGTGCGAAAAGTGGTTTTTCAACACTAACACAAGTGCGAAAAGTGGTTTTTCAACACTATCACAAGTGCAAAAAGTGCTTTTTCCACACTAATACAAGTGCAATAGTGGTTTCCTGCACCAATACAAGTGTGGAAAGTGGTTTTTCCACACTAATACAAGTGCGAAAAGTGGTTTGTCAACACTAACACAAGTGCGAAAAGTGGTTTTTCCACACTAATACAAGTGCAAAAGTGGTTTCCTGCACCAACACAAGTGCGAAAAGTGGTTTTTCAACACTAACACAAGTGCGAAAAGTGGTTTTTCAACACTAACACAAGTGCGAAAAGTGGTTTTTCCACACTAATACAAGTGCAAAAGTGGTTTCCTGCACCAACACAAGTGCGAAAAGTGGTTTTTCAACACTAACACAAGTGCGAAAAGTGGTTTTTCAACACTAACACAAGTGCGAAAAGTGGTTTTTCAACACTATCACAAGTGCAAAAAGTGTTTTTTCCACACTAATACAAGTGCAAAAGTGGTTACCTGAACCAACACAAGTGTGAAAAGTGGTTTTTCAACATTATCACAAGTGCAAAAAGTGTTTTTTCCACACTAATACAAGTGCAAAAGTGGTTTCCTGCACCAACACAAGTGTGAAAAGTGTTTTTTCAACACTAATACAAGTGCAAAATTGGTTTCCTGCACCAACACAAGTGCGAAAAGTGCTTTTTCAACACTATCACAAGTGCAAAAAGTGTTTTTTCCACACTAATACAAGTGCAAAAGTGGTTTCCTGCACCAACACAAGTGCGAAAAGTGGTTTTTCAACACTAACACAAGTGCGGAAAGTGTTTTTTCAACACTAACACAAGTGCGAAAAGTGGTTTTTCAACACTAACACAAGTGCGAAAAGTGGTTTTGCAACACTAGCGCAAATGCAAAAAGTGGTTTCCTGCACCAACACAACTGCGAAAAGTGGTTTTTCCAGACTAATACAAGTGCAAAAGTGGTTTCCTGCACCAACACAAGTGCGAAAACTGGTTTTTCAACACTAACACAAGTGCAAAAAGTGTTTTTTCCACAGTAATACAAGTGCAAAAGTGGTTTCCTGCACCAACACAAGTGCGAAAAGTGGTTTTTCAACACTAACACAAGTGCGAAAAGTGGTTTTTCAACACTATCACAAGTGCAAAAAGTGCTTTTTCCACAATAATACAAGTGCAATAGTGGTTTCCTGTACCAATACAAGTGTGGAAAGTGGTTTTTCCACACTAATACAAGTGCGAAAAGTGGTTTGTCAACACTAACACAAGTGCGAAAAGTGGTTTTTCCACACTAATACAAGTGCAAAAGTGGTTTCCTGCACCAACACAAGTGCGAAAAGTGGTTTTTCAACACTAACACAAGTGCGAAAAGTGGTTTTTCAACACTAACACAAGTGCGAAAAGTGGTTTTTCCACACTAATACAAGTGCAAAAGTGGTTTCCTGCACCAACACAAGTGCGAAAAGTGGTTTTTCAACACTAACACAAGTGCGAAAAGTGGTTTTTCAACACTAACACAAGTGCGAAAAGTGGTTTTTCAACACTATCACAAGTGCAAAAAGTGTTTTTTCCACACTAATACAAGTGCAAAAGTGGTTTCCTGAACCAACACAAGTGTGAAAAGTGGTTTTTCAACATTATCACAAGTGCAAAAAGTGTTTTTTCCACACTAATACAAGTGCAAAAGTGGTTTCCTGCACCAACGCAAGTGCGAAAAGTGGTTTTTCAACATTAACACAAGTGCGAAAAGTGGTTTTTCAACACTATCACAAGTGCGAAAAGTGTTTTTTCCACACTAATACAAGTGCAAAAGTGGTTTCCTGCACCAACACAAGTGCGAAAACTGGTTTTTCAACACTATCACAAGTGCGAAAAGTGGTTTTTCAACACTATCACAAGTGCAAAAAGTGTTTTTTCAACACTAACACAAGTGCGAAAAGTGGTTTTTCAACACTATCACAAGTGCAAAAAGTGTTTTTTCCACACTAATACAAGTGCAAAAGTGGTTTCCTGCACCAACACAAGTGTGAAAAGTGGTTTTTCAACACTAACACAAGTGCGAAAAGTGGTTTTTCAACACTAACACAAGTGCGAAAAGTGGTTTTTCCACACTAATACAAGTGCAAAAAGTGGTTTCCTGCACCAACACAAGTGCGAAAAGTGGTTTTTCAACACTAACACAAGTGCGAAAAGTGGTTTTTCAACACTATCACAAGTGCAAAAAGTGTTTTTTCCACACTAATACAAGTGCAAAAGTGGTTTCCTGCACCAACACAAGTGCGAAAAGTGGTTTTTCAACACTATCACAAGTGCAAAAAGTGTTTTTTCCACACTAATACAAGTTCAAAAGTGGTTTCCTGAATGAACACAAGTGCGAAAAGTGGTTTTTCAACACTAACACAAGTGCAAAAAGTGGTTTTTCAACACTAACACAAGTGCAAAAAGTGTTTTTTCAACACTAACACAAGTGCGAAAAGTGGTTTTTCCACACTAATACAAGTGCGAAAAGTGGTTTTTCAACACTAACACAAGTGCGAAAAGTGGTTTTTCAACACTATCACAAGTGCAAAAAGTGTTTTTTCCACACTAATACAAGTTCAAAAGTGGTTTCCTGAATGAACACAAGTGCGAAAAGTGGTTTTTCAACACTAACACAAGTGCGAAAAGTGGTTTTTCAACACTAGCACAAGTGCAAAAAGTGTTTTTTCAACACTAACACAAGTGCGAAAAGTGGTTTTTCCACACTAATACAAGTGCGAAAAGTGGTTTTTCAACACTAACACAAGTGCGAAAAGTGGTTTTTCAACACTATCACAAGTGCAAAAAGTGTTTTTTCCACACTAATACAAGTGCAAAAGTGGTTTCCTGCACCAACACAAGTGCGAAAAGTGGTTTTTCAACACTAACACAAGTGCGAAAAGTGGTTTTTCAACACTATCACAAGTGCAAAAAGTGTTTTTTCCACACTAAAACAAGTGCAAAAGTGGTTTCCTGCACCAACACAAGTGCGAAAAGTGGTTTTTCAACACTAACACAAGTGCGAAAAGTGGTTTTTCAACACTATCAGAAGTGCATAAAGTGTTTTTTCCACACTAATACAAGTGCAAATGTGGTTTCCTGCACCAACACAAGTGCGAAAAGTGGTTTTTCAACACTAACACAAGTGCGAAAAGTGGTTTTTCAACACTATCACAAGTGCGAAAAGTGGTTTTTCAACACTAACACAAGTGCGAAAAGTGGTTTTTCAACACGAGCACAAGTGCAAAAAGTGTTTTTTCAACACTAACACAAGTGCGAAAAGTGGTTTTTCCACACTAATACAAGTGAGAAAAGTGGTTTTTCAACACTAACACAAGTGCGAAAAGTGGTTTTTCAACACTATCACAAGTGCAAAAAGTGTTTTTTCCACACTAATACAAGTGCAAAAGTGGTTTCCTGCACCAACACAAGTGCGAAAAGTGGTTTTTCAACACTAACACAAGTGCGAAAAGTGGTTTTTCAACACTATCACAAGTGCAAAAAGTGTTTTTTCCACACTAAAACAAGTGCAAAAGTGGTTTCCTGCACCAACACAAGTGCGAAAAGTGGTTTTTCAACACTAACACAAGTGCGAAAAGTGGTTTTTCAACACTATCAGAAGTGCAAAAAGTGTTTTTTCCACACTAATACAAGTGCAAATGTGGTTTCCTGCACCAACACAAGTGCGAAAAGTGGTTTTTCAACACTAACACAAGTGCGAAAAGTGGTTTTTCAACACTATCACAAGTGCAAAAAGTGTTTTTTCCACACTAATACAAGTGCAAAAGTGGTTTCCTGCACCAACACAAGTGCGAAAAGTGGTTTTTCAACACTAACACAAGTGCGAAAAGTGGTTTTTCATCACTAACACAAGTGCGAAAAGTGGTTTTTCAACACTAACACAAGAGCGAAAAGTGGTTTTTCCACACTAATACAAGTGCAAAAGTGGTTTCCTGCACCAACACAAGTGTGAAAAGTGTTTTTTCAACACTAATACAAGTGCAAAATTGGTTTCCTGCACCAACACAAGTGCGAAAAGTGCTTTTTCAACACTATCACAAGTGCAAAAAGTGTTTTTCCACACTAATACAAGTGCAAAAGTGGTTTCCTGCACCAACACAAGTGCGAAAAGTGGTTTTTCAACACTAACACAAGTGCGGAAAGTGTTTTTTCAACACTAACACAAGTGCGAAAAGTGGTTTTTCAACACGAACGCAAGTGCGAAAAGTGGTTTTGCAACACTAGCGCAAGTGCAAAAAGTGGTTTCCTGCACCAACACAACTGCGAAAAGTGGTTTTTCCAGACTAATACAAGTGCAAAAGTGGTTTCCTGCACCAACACAAGTGCGAAAACTGGTTTTTCAACACTAACACAAGTGCAAAAAGTGTTTTTTCCACAGTAATACAAGTGCAAAAGTGGTTTCCTGCACCAACACAAGTGCGAAAAGTGGTTTTTCAACACTAACACAAGTGCGAAAAGTGGTTTTTCAACACTATCACAAGTGCAAAAAGTGCTTTTTCCACACTAATACAAGTGCAATAGTGGTTTCCTGCACCAATACAAGTGTGGAAAGTGGTTTTTCCACACTAATACAAGTGCGAAAAGTGGTTTGTCAACACTAACACAAGTGCGAAAAGTGGTTTTTCCACACTAATACAAGTGCAAAAGTGGTTTCCTGCACCAACACAAGTGCGAAAAGTGGTTTTTCAACACTAACACAAGTGCGAAAAGTGGTTTTTCAACACTAACACAAGTGCGAAAAGTGGTTTTTCCACACTAATACAAGTGCAAAAGTGGTTTCCTGCACCAACACAAGTGCGAAAAGTGGTTTTTCAACACTAACACAAGTGCGAAAAGTGGTTTTTCAACACTAACACAAGTGCGAAAAGTGGTTTTTCAACACTATCACAAGTGCAAAAAGTGTTTTTTCCACACTAATACAAGTGCAAAAGTGGTTACCTGAACCAACACAAGTGTGAAAAGTGGTTTTTCAACATTATCACAAGTGCAAAAAGTGTTTTTTCCACACTAATACAAGTGCAAAAGTGGTTTCCTGCACCAACACAAGTGTGAAAAGTGTTTTTTCAACACTAATACAAGTGCAAAATTGGTTTCCTGCACCAACACAAGTGCGAAAAGTGCTTTTTCAACACTATCACAAGTGCAAAAAGTGTTTTTTCCACACTAATACAAGTGCAAAAGTGGTTTCCTGCACCAACACAAGTGCGAAAAGTGGTTTTTCAACACTAACACAAGTGCGGAAAGTGTTTTTTCAACACTAACACAAGTGCGAAAAGTGGTTTTTCAACACTAACACAAGTGCGAAAAGTGGTTTTTCAACACTATCACAAGTGCAAAAAGTGTTTTTTCCACACTAATACAAGTGCAAAAGTGGTTTCCTGCACCAACACACGTGTGAAAAGTGGTTTTTCAACACTAACACAAGTGCGAAAAGTGGTTTTTCAACACTAACACAAGTGCGAAAAGTGGTTTTTCCACACTAATACAAGTGCAAAAAGTGGTTTCCTGCACCAACACAAGTGCGAAAAGTGGTTTTTCAACACTAACACAAGTGCGAAAAGTGGTTTTTCAACACTATCACAAGTGCAAAAAGTGTTTTTTCCACACTAATACAAGTGCAAAAGTGGTTTCCTGCACCAACACAAGTGCGAAAAGTGGTTTTTCAACACTAACACAAGTGCGAAAAGTGGTTTTTCAACACTATCACAAGTGCAAAAAGTGTTTTTTCCACACTAATACAAGTGCAAAAGTGGTTTCCTGCACCAACACAAGTGCAAAAAGTGGTTTTTCCACTCTAATACAAGTGCGAAAAGTGGTTTTTCAACATTAACACAAGTGCGAAAAGTGGTTTTTCCACACTAATACAAGTGCAAAAGTGGTTTCCTGCACTAACACAAGTGCGAAAAGTGGTTTTTGAACACTATCACAAGTGCAAAAAGTGTTTTTTCCACACTAATACAAGTGCAAAAGTGGTTTCCTGAACGAACACAAGGGCAAAAAGTGGTTTTTCAACACTAACACAAGTGCGAAAAGTGGTTTTTCAACACTAACACAAGTGCGAAAAGTGGTTTTTCAACACTATCACAAGTGCAAAAAGTGGTTTTTCCACACTAATACAAGTGCAAAAGTGGTTTCCTGCACCAACACAAGTGCGAAAAGTGGTTTTTCAACACTAACACAAGTGCGAAAAGTGGTTTTTCAACACTAACACAAGTGCGAAAAGTGGTTTTTCCACACTAATACAAGTGCAAAAGTGGTTTACTGCACCAACACAAGTGCGAAAAGTGGTTTTTCAACACTAACACAAGTGCGAAAAGTGGTTTTTCAACACTATCACAAGTGCAAAAAGTGTTTTTTCCACACTAATACAAGTGCAAAAGTAGTTTCCTGCACCAACACAAGTGCGAAAAGTGGTTTTTCAACACTATCACAAGTGCAAAAAGTGTTTTTTCCACACTAATACAAGTTCAAAAGTGGTTTCCTGAATGAACACAAGTGCGAAAAGTGGTTTTTCAACACTAACACAAGTGCAAAAAGTGGTTTTTCAACACTAACACAAGTGCAAAAAGTGTTTTTTCAACACTAACACAAGTGCGAAAAGTGGTTTTTCCACACTAATACAAGTGCGAAAAGTGGTTTTTCAACACTAACACAAGTGCGAAAAGTGGTTTTTCAACACTATCACAAGTGCAAAAAGTGTTTTTTCCACACTAATACAAGTTCAAAAGTGGTTTCCTGAATGAACACAAGTGCGAAAAGTGGTTTTTCAACACTAACACAAGTGCGAAAAGTGGTTTTTCAACACTAGCACAAGTGCAAAAAGTGTTTTTTCAACACTAACACAAGTGCGAAAAGTGGTTTTTCCACACTAATACAAGTGCGAAAAGTGGTTTTTCAACACTAACACAAGTGCAAAAAGTGGTTTTTCAACACTATCACAAGTGCAAAAAGTGTTTTTTCCACACTAATACAAGTGCAAAAGTGGTTTCCTGCACCAACACAAGTGCGAAAAGTGGTTTTTCAACACTAACACAAGTGCGAAAAGTGGTTTTTCAACACTATCACAAGTGCAAAAAGTGTTTTTTCCACACTAAAACAAGTGCAAAAGTGGTTTCCTGCACCAACACAAGTGCGAAAAGTGGTTTTTCAACACTAACACAAGTGCGAAAAGTGGTTTTTCAACACTATCAGAAGTGCATAAAGTGTTTTTTCCACACTAATACAAGTGCAAATGTGGTTTCCTGCACCAACACAAGTGCGAAAAGTGGTTTTTCAACACTAACACAAGTGCGAAAAGTGGTTTTTCAACACTATCACAAGTGCGAAAAGTGGTTTTTCAACACTAACACAAGTGCGAAAAGTGGTTTTTCAACACTAGCACAAGTGCAAAAAGTGTTTTTTCAACACTAACACAAGTGCGAAAAGTGGTTTTTCCACACTAATACAAGTGAGAAAAGTGGTTTTTCAACACTAACACAAGTGCGAAAAGTGGTTTTTCAACACTATCACAAGTGCAAAAAGTGTTTTTTCCACACTAATACAAGTGCAAAAGTGGTTTCCTGCACCAACACAAGTGCGAAAAGTGGTTTTTCAACACTAACACAAGTGCGAAAAGTGGTTTTTCAACACTATCACAAGTGCAAAAAGTGTTTTTTCCACACTAAAACAAGTGCAAAAGTGGTTTCCTGCACCAACACAAGTGCGAAAAGTGGTTTTTCAACACTAACACAAGTGCGAAAAGTGGTTTTTCAACACTATCAGAAGTGCAAAAAGTGTTTTTTCCACACTAATACAAGTGCAAATGTGGTTTCCTGCACCAACACAAGTGCGAAAAGTGGTTTTTCAACACTAACACAAGTGCGAAAAGTGGTTTTTCAACACTATCACAAGTGCAAAAAGTGTTTTTTCCACACTAATACAAGTGCAAAAGTGGTTTCCTGCACCAACACAAGTGCGAAAAGTGGTTTTTCAACACTAACACAAGTGCGAAAAGTGGTTTTTCATCACTAACACAAGTGCGAAAAGTGGTTTTTCAACACTAACACAAGAGCGAAAAGTGGTTTTTCCACACTAATACAAGTGCAAAAGTGGTTTCCTGCACCAACACAAGTGTGAAAAGTGTTTTTTCCACACTAATACAAGTGCAAAAGTGGTTTCCTGCACCAACACAAGTGCGAAAAGTGTTTTTTCAACACTAACACAAGTGCGAAAAGTGGTTTTTCAACACTAACACAAGTGCGAAAAGTGGTTTTGCAACACTAGCGCAAGTGCAAAAAGTGGTTTCCTGCACCAACACAACTGCGAAAAGTGGTTTTTCCAGACTAATACAAGTGCAAAAGTGGTTTCCTGCACCAACACAAGTGCGAAAACTGGTTTTTCAACACTAACACAAGTGCAAAAAGTGTTTTTTCCACAGTAATACAAGTGCAAAAGTGGTTTCCTGCACCAACACAAGTGCGAAAAGTGGTTTTTCAACACTAACACAAGTGCGAAAAGTGGTTTTTCAACACTATCACAAGTGCAAAAAGTGCTTTTTCCACACTAATACAAGTGCAAATGTGGTTTCCTGCACCAACACAAGTGCGAAAAGTGGTTTTTCAACACTAACACAAGTGCGAAAAGTGGTTTTTCAACACTATCACAAGTGCAAAAAGTGTTTTTTCCACACTAATACAAGTGCAAAAGTGGTTTCCTGCACCAACACAAGTGCGAAAAGTGGTTTTTCAACACTAACACAAGTGCGAAAAGTGGTTTTTCATCACTAACACAAGTGCGAAAAGTGGTTTTTCAACACTAACACAAGAGCGAAAAGTGGTTTTTCCACACTAATACAAGTGCAAAAGTGGTTTCCTGCACCAACACAAGTGTGAAAAGTGTTTTTTCCACACTAATACAAGTGCAAAAGTGGTTTCCTGCACCAACACAAGTGCGAAAAGTGTTTTTTCAACACTAACACAAGTGCGAAAAGTGGTTTTTCAACACTAACACAAGTGCGAAAAGTGGTTTTGCAACACTAGCGCAAGTGCAAAAAGTGGTTTCCTGCACCAACACAACTGCGAAAAGTGGTTTTTCCAGACTAATACAAGTGCAAAAGTGGTTTCCTGCACCAACACAAGTGCGAAAACTGGTTTTTCAACACTAACACAAGTGCAAAAAGTGTTTTTTCCACAGTAATACAAGTGCAAAAGTGGTTTCCTGCACCAACACAAGTGCAAAAAGTGGTTTTTCAACACTAACACAAGTGCGAAAAGTGGTTTTTCAACACTATCACAAGTGCAAAAAGTGCTTTTTCCACACTAATACAAGTGCAATAGTGGTTTCCTGCACCAATACAAGTGTGGAAAGTGGTTTTTCCACACTAATACAAGTGCGAAAAGTGGTTTGTCAACACTAACACAAGTGCGAAAAGTGGTTTTTCAACACTATCAGAAGTGCATAAAGTGTTTTTTCCACACTAATACAAGTGCAAATGTGGTTTCCTGCACCAACACAAGTGCGAAAAGTGGTTTTTCAACACTAACACAAGTGCGAAAAGTGGTTTTTCAACACTATCACAAGTGCGAAAAGTGGTTTTTCAACACTAACACAAGTGCGAAAAGTGGTTTTTCAACACTAGCACAAGTGCAAAAAGTGTTTTTTCAACACTAACACAAGTGCGAAAAGTGGTTTTTCCACACTAATACAAGTGAGAAAAGTGGTTTTTCAACACTAACACAAGTGCGAAAAGTGGTTTTTCAACACTATCACAAGTGCAAAAAGTGTTTTTTCCACACTAATACAAGTGCAAAAGTGGTTTCCTGCACCAACACAAGTGCGAAAAGTGGTTTTTCAACACTAACACAAGTGCGAAAAGTGGTTTTTCAACACTATCACAAGTGCAAAAAGTGTTTTTTCCACACTAAAACAAGTGCAAAAGTGGTTTCCTGCACCAACACAAGTGCGAAAAGTGGTTTTTCAACACTAACACAAGTGCGAAAAGTGGTTTTTCAACACTATCAGAAGTGCAAAAAGTGTTTTTTCCACACTAATACAAGTGCAAATGTGGTTTCCTGCACCAACACAAGTGCGAAAAGTGGTTTTTCAACACTAACACAAGTGCGAAAAGTGGTTTTTCAACACTATCACAAGTGCAAAAAGTGTTTTTTCCACACTAATACAAGTGCAAAAGTGGTTTCCTGCACCAACACAAGTGCGAAAAGTGGTTTTTCAACACTAACACAAGTGCGAAAAGTGGTTTTTCATCACTAACACAAGTGCGAAAAGTGGTTTTTCAACACTAACACAAGAGCGAAAAGTGGTTTTTCCACACTAATACAAGTGCAAAAGTGGTTTCCTGCACCAACACAAGTGTGAAAAGTGTTTTTTCCACACTAATACAAGTGCAAAAGTGGTTTCCTGCACCAACACAAGTGCGAAAAGTGTTTTTTCAACACTAACACAAGTGCGAAAAGTGGTTTTTCAACACTAACACAAGTGCGAAAAGTGGTTTTGCAACACTAGCGCAAGTGCAAAAAGTGGTTTCCTGCACCAACACAACTGCGAAAAGTGGTTTTTCCAGACTAATACAAGTGCAAAAGTGGTTTCCTGCACCAACACAAGTGCGAAAACTGGTTTTTCAACACTAACACAAGTGCAAAAAGTGTTTTTTCCACAGTAATACAAGTGCAAAAGTGGTTTCCTGCACCAACACAAGTGCGAAAAGTGGTTTTTCAACACTAACACAAGTGCGAAAAGTGGTTTTTCAACACTATCACAAGTGCAAAAAGTGCTTTTTCCACACTAATACAAGTGCAAATGTGGTTTCCTGCACCAACACAAGTGCGAAAAGTGGTTTTTCAACACTAACACAAGTGCGAAAAGTGGTTTTTCAACACTATCACAAGTGCAAAAAGTGTTTTTTCCACACTAATACAAGTGCAAAAGTGGTTTCCTGCACCAACACAAGTGCGAAAAGTGGTTTTTCAACACTAACACAAGTGCGAAAAGTGGTTTTTCATCACTAACACAAGTGCGAAAAGTGGTTTTTCAACACTAACACAAGAGCGAAAAGTGGTTTTTCCACACTAATACAAGTGCAAAAGTGGTTTCCTGCACCAACACAAGTGTGAAAAGTGTTTTTTCCACACTAATACAAGTGCAAAAGTGGTTTCCTGC
Organism: Myxine glutinosa; assembly: GCF_964187855.1. Lineage (NCBI taxonomy): Eukaryota > Metazoa > Chordata > Myxini > Myxiniformes > Myxinidae > Myxine > Myxine glutinosa. The sequence goes on from NW_027619146.1 coordinate 18,609, forward strand.
ACCAACACAAGTGCGAAAAGTGTTTTTTCAACACTAACACAAGTGCGAAAAGTGGTTTTTCAACACTAACACAAGTGCGAAAAGTGGTTTTGCAACACTAGCGCAAGTGCAAAAAGTGGTTTCCTGCACCAACACAACTGCGAAAAGTGGTTTTTCCAGACTAATACAAGTGCAAAAGTGGTTTCCTGCACCAACACAAGTGCGAAAACTGGTTTTTCAACACTAACACAAGTGCAAAAAGTGTTTTTTCCACAGTAATACAAGTGCAAAAGTGGTTTCCTGCACCAACACAAGTGCGAAAAGTGGTTTTTCAACACTAACACAAGTGCGAAAAGTGGTTTTTCAACACTATCACAAGTGCAAAAAGTGCTTTTTCCACACTAATACAAGTGCAATAGTGGTTTCCTGCACCAATACAAGTGTGGAAAGTGGTTTTTCCACACTAATACAAGTGCGAAAAGTGGTTTGTCAACACTAACACAAGTGCGAAAAGTGGTTTTTCCACACTAATACAAGTGCAAAAGTGGTTTCCTGCACCAACACAAGTGCGAAAAGTGGTTTTTCAACACTAACACAAGTGCGAAAAGTGGTTTTTCAACACTAACACAAGTGCGAAAAGTGGTTTTTCCACACTAATACAAGTGCAAAAGTGGTTTCCTGCACCAACACAAGTGCGAAAAGTGGTTTTTCAACACTAACACAAGTGCGAAAAGTGGTTTTTCAACACTAACACAAGTGCGAAAAGTGGTTTTTCAACACTATCACAAGTGCAAAAAGTGTTTTTTCCACACTAATACAAGTGCAAAAGTGGTTACCTGAACCAACACAAGTGTGAAAAGTGGTTTTTCAACATTATCACAAGTGCAAAAAGTGTTTTTTCCACACTAATACAAGTGCAAAAGTGGTTTCCTGCACCAACACAAGTGTGAAAAGTGTTTTTTCAACACTAATACAAGTGCAAAATTGGTTTCCTGCACCAACACAAGTGCGAAAAGTGCTTTTTCAACACTATCACAAGTGCAAAAAGTGTTTTTTCCACACTAATACAAGTGCAAAAGTGGTTTCCTGCACCAACACAAGTGCGAAAAGTGGTTTTTCAACACTAACACAAGTGCGGAAAGTGTTTTTTCAACACTAACACAAGTGCGAAAAGTGGTTTTTCAACACTAACACAAGTGCGAAAAGTGGTTTTGCAACACTAGCGCAAGTGCAAAAAGTGGTTTCCTGCACCAACACAACTGCGAAAAGTGGTTTTTCCAGACTAATACAAGTGCAAAAGTGGTTTCCTGCACCAACACAAGTGCGAAAACTGGTTTTTCAACACTAACACAAGTGCAAAAAGTGTTTTTTCCACAGTAATACAAGTGCAAAAGTGGTTTCCTGCACCAACACAAGTGCGAAAAGTGGTTTTTCAACACTAACACAAGTGCGAAAAGTGGTTTTTCAACACTATCACAAGTGCAAAAAGTGCTTTTTCCACACTAATACAAGTGCAATAGTGGTTTCCTGCACCAATACAAGTGTGGAAAGTGGTTTTTCCACACTAATACAAGTGCGAAAAGTGGTTTGTCAACACTAACACAAGTGCGAAAAGTGGTTTTTCCACACTAATACAAGTGCAAAAGTGGTTTCCTGCACCAACACAAGTGCGAAAAGTGGTTTTTCAACACTAACACAAGTGCGAAAAGTGGTTTTTCAACACTAACACAAGTGCGAAAAGTGGTTTTTCCACACTAATACAAGTGCAAAAGTGGTTTCCTGCACCAACACAAGTGCGAAAAGTGGTTTTTCAACACTAACACAAGTGCGAAAAGTGGTTTTTCAACACTAACACAAGTGCGAAAAGTGGTTTTTCAACACTATCACAAGTGCAAAAAGTGTTTTTTCCACACTAATACAAGTGCAAAAGTGGTTTCCTGAACCAACACAAGTGTGAAAAGTGGTTTTTCAACATTATCACAAGTGCAAAAAGTGTTTTTTCCACACTAATACAAGTGCAAAAGTGGTTTCCTGCACCAACGCAAGTGCGAAAAGTGGTTTTTCAACACTAACACAAGTGCGAAAAGTGGTTTTTCAACACTATCACAAGTGCGAAAAGTGTTTTTTCCACACTAATACAAGTGCAAAAGTGGTTTCCTGCACCAACACAAGTGCGAAAACTGGTTTTTCAACACTATCACAAGTGCGAAAAGTGGTTTTTCAACACTATCACAAGTGCAAAAAGTGTTTTTTCAACACTAACACAAGTGCGAAAAGTGGTTTTTCAACACTATCACAAGTGCAAAAAGTGTTTTTTCCACACTAATACAAGTGCAAAAGTGGTTTCCTGCACCAACACAAGTGTGAAAAGTGGTTTTTCAACACTAACACAAGTGCGAAAAGTGGTTTTTCAACACTAACACAAGTGCGAAAAGTGGTTTTTCCACACTAATACAAGTGCAAAAAGTGGTTTCCTGCACCAACACAAGTGCGAAAAGTGGTTTTTCAACACTAACACAAGTGCGAAAAGTGGTTTTTCAACACTATCACAAGTGCAAAAAGTGTTTTTTCCACACTAATACAAGTGCAAAAGTGGTTTCCTGCACCAACACAAGTGCGAAAAGTGGTTTTTCAACACTAACACAAGTGCGAAAAGTGGTTTTTCAACACTATCACAAGTGCAAAAAGTGTTTTTTCCACACTAATACAAGTGCAAAAGTGGTTTCCTGCACCAACACAAGTGCAAAAAGTGGTTTTTCCACTCTAATACAAGTGCGAAAAGTGGTTTTTCAACATTAACACAAGTGCGAAAAGTGGTTTTTCCACACTAATACAAGTGCAAAAGTGGTTTCCTGCACTAACACAAGTGCGAAAAGTGGTTTTTGAACACTATCACAAGTGCAAAAAGTGTTTTTTCCACACTAATACAAGTGCAAAAGTGGTTTCCTGAATGAACACAAGGGCAAAAAGTGGTTTTTCAACACTAACACAAGTGCGAAAAGTGGTTTTTCAACACTAACACAAGTGCGAAAAGTGGTTTTTCAACACTATCACAAGTGCAAAAAGTGGTTTTTCCACACTAATACAAGTGCAAAAGTGGTTTCCTGCACCAACACAAGTGCGAAAAGTGGTTTTTCAACACTAACACAAGTGCGAAAAGTGGTTTTTCAACACTAACACAAGTGCGAAAAGTGGTTTTTCCACACTAATACAAGTGCAAAAGTGGTTTACTGCACCAACACAAGTGCGAAAAGTGGTTTTTCAACACTAACACAAGTGCGAAAAGTGGTTTTTCAACACTATCACAAGTGCAAAAAGTGTTTTTTCCACACTAATACAAGTGCAAAAGTGGTTTCCTGCACCAACACAAGTGCGAAAAGTGGTTTTTCAACACTATCACAAGTGCAAAAAGTGTTTTTTCCACACTAATACAAGTTCAAAAGTGGTTTCCTGAATGAACACAAGTGCGAAAAGTGGTTTTTCAACACTAACACAAGTGCAAAAAGTGGTTTTTCAACACTAACACAAGTGCAAAAAGTGTTTTTTCAACACTAACACAAGTGCGAAAAGTGGTTTTTCCACACTAATACAAGTGCGAAAAGTGGTTTTTCAACACTAACACAAGTGCGAAAAGTGGTTTTTCAACACTATCACAAGTGCAAAAAGTGTTTTTTCCACACTAATACAAGTTCAAAAGTGGTTTCCTGAATGAACACAAGTGCGAAAAGTGGTTTTTCAACACTAACACAAGTGCGAAAAGTGGTTTTTCAACACTAGCACAAGTGCAAAAAGTGTTTTTTCAACACTAACACAAGTGCGAAAAGTGGTTTTTCCACACTAATACAAGTGCGAAAAGTGGTTTTTCAACACTAACACAAGTGCGAAAAGTGGTTTTTCAACACTATCACAAGTGCAAAAAGTGTTTTTTCCACACTAATACAAGTGCAAAAGTGGTTTCCTGCACCAACACAAGTGCGAAAAGTGGTTTTTCAACACTAACACAAGTGCGAAAAGTGGTTTTTCAACACTATCACAAGTGCAAAAAGTGTTTTTTCCACACTAAAACAAGTGCAAAAGTGGTTTCCTGCACCAACACAAGTGCGAAAAGTGGTTTTTCAACACTAACACAAGTGCGAAAAGTGGTTTTTCAACACTATCAGAAGTGCATAAAGTGTTTTTTCCACACTAATACAAGTGCAAATGTGGTTTCCTGCACCAACACAAGTGCGAAAAGTGGTTTTTCAACACTAACACAAGTGCGAAAAGTGGTTTTTCAACACTATCACAAGTGCAAAAAGTGTTTTTTCCACACTAATACAAGTGCAAAAGTGGTTTCCTGCACCAACACAAGTGCGAAAAGTGGTTTTTCAACACTAACACAAGTGCGAAAAGTGGTTTTTCATCACTAACACAAGTGCGAAAAGTGGTTTTTCAACACTAACACAAGAGCGAAAAGTGGTTTTTCCACACTAATACAAGTGCAAAAGTGGTTTCCTGCACCAACACAAGTGCGAAAAGTGGTTTTTCAACACTAACACAAGTGCGAAAAGTGGTTTTTCAACACTATCACAAGTGCAAAAAGTGTTTTTTCCACACTAAAACAAGTGCAAAAGTGGTTTCCTGCACCAACACAAGTGCGAAAAGTGGTTTTTCAACACTAACACAAGTGCGAAAAGTGGTTTTTCAACACTATCAGAAGTGCATAAAGTGTTTTTTCCACACTAATACAAGTGCAAATGTGGTTTCCTGCACCAACACAAGTGCGAAAAGTGGTTTTTCAACACTAACACAAGTGCGAAAAGTGGTTTTTCAACACTATCACAAGTGCGAAAAGTGGTTTTTCAACACTAACACAAGTGCGAAAAGTGGTTTTTCAACACTAGCACAAGTGCAAAAAGTGTTTTTTCAACACTAACACAAGTGCGAAAAGTGGTTTTTCCACACTAATACAAGTGAGAAAAGTGGTTTTTCAACACTAACACAAGTGCGAAAAGTGGTTTTTCAACACTATCACAAGTGCAAAAAGTGTTTTTTCCACACTAATACAAGTGCAAAAGTGGTTTCCTGCACCAACACAAGTGCGAAAAGTGGTTTTTCAACACTAACACAAGTGCGAAAAGTGGTTTTTCAACACTATCACAAGTGCAAAAAGTGTTTTTTCCACACTAAAACAAGTGCAAAAGTGGTTTCCTGCACCAACACAAGTGCGAAAAGTGGTTTTTCAACACTAACACAAGTGCGAAAAGTGGTTTTTCAACACTATCAGAAGTGCAAAAAGTGTTTTTTCCACACTAATACAAGTGCAAATGTGGTTTCCTGCACCAACACAAGTGCGAAAAGTGGTTTTTCAACACTAACACAAGTGCGAAAAGTGGTTTTTCAACACTATCACAAGTGCAAAAAGTGTTTTTTCCACACTAATACAAGTGCAAAAGTGGTTTCCTGCACCAACACAAGTGCGAAAAGTGGTTTTTCAACACTAACACAAGTGCGAAAAGTGGTTTTTCATCACTAACACAAGTGCGAAAAGTGGTTTTTCAACACTAACACAAGAGCGAAAAGTGGTTTTTCCACACTAATACAAGTGCAAAAGTGGTTTCCTGCACCAACACAAGTGTGAAAAGTGTTTTTTCCACACTAATACAAGTGCAAAAGTGGTTTCCTGCACCAACACAAGTGCGAAAAGTGTTTTTTCAACACTAACACAAGTGCGAAAAGTGGTTTTTCAACACTAACACAAGTGCGAAAAGTGGTTTTGCAACACTAGCGCAAGTGCAAAAAGTGGTTTCCTGCACCAACACAACTGCGAAAAGTGGTTTTTCCAGACTAATACAAGTGCAAAAGTGGTTTCCTGCACCAACACAAGTGCGAAAACTGGTTTTTCAACACTAACACAAGTGCAAAAAGTGTTTTTTCCACAGTAATACAAGTGCAAAAGTGGTTTCCTGCACCAACACAAGTGCGAAAAGTGGTTTTTCAACACTAACACAAGTGCGAAAAGTGGTTTTTCAACACTATCACAAGTGCAAAAAGTGCTTTTTCCACACTAATACAAGTGCAAATGTGGTTTCCTGCACCAACACAAGTGCGAAAAGTGGTTTTTCAACACTAACACAAGTGCGAAAAGTGGTTTTTCAACACTATCACAAGTGCAAAAAGTGTTTTTTCCACACTAATACAAGTGCAAAAGTGGTTTCCTGCACCAACACAAGTGCGAAAAGTGGTTTTTCAACACTAACACAAGTGCGAAAAGTGGTTTTTCATCACTAACACAAGTGCGAAAAGTGGTTTTTCAACACTAACACAAGAGCGAAAAGTGGTTTTTCCACACTAATACAAGTGCAAAAGTGGTTTCCTGCACCAACACAAGTGTGAAAAGTGTTTTTTCCACACTAATACAAGTGCAAAAGTGGTTTCCTGCACCAACACAAGTGCGAAAAGTGTTTTTTCAACACTAACACAAGTGCGAAAAGTGGTTTTTCAACACTAACACAAGTGCGAAAAGTGGTTTTGCAACACTAGCGCAAGTGCAAAAAGTGGTTTCCTGCACCAACACAACTGCGAAAAGTGGTTTTTCCAGACTAATACAAGTGCAAAAGTGGTTTCCTGCACCAACACAAGTGCGAAAACTGGTTTTTCAACACTAACACAAGTGCAAAAAGTGTTTTTTCCACAGTAATACAAGTGCAAAAGTGGTTTCCTGCACCAACACAAGTGCGAAAAGTGGTTTTTCAACACTAACACAAGTGCGAAAAGTGGTTTTTCAACACTATCACAAGTGCAAAAAGTGCTTTTTCCACACTAATACAAGTGCAATAGTGGTTCCCTGCACCAATACAAGTGTGGAAAGTGGTTTTTCCACACTAATACAAGTGCGAAAAGTGGTTTGTCAACACTAACACAAGTGCGAAAAGTGGTTTTTCAACACTATCAGAAGTGCATAAAGTGTTTTTTCCACACTAATACAAGTGCAAATGTGGTTTCCTGCACCAACACAAGTGCGAAAAGTGGTTTTTCAACACTAACACAAGTGCGAAAAGTGGTTTTTCAACACTATCACAAGTGCGAAAAGTGGTTTTTCAACACTAACACAAGTGCGAAAAGTGGTTTTTCAACACTAGCACAAGTGCAAAAAGTGTTTTTTCAACACTAACACAAGTGCGAAAAGTGGTTTTTCCACACTAATACAAGTGAGAAAAGTGGTTTTTCAACACTAACACAAGTGCGAAAAGTGGTTTTTCAACACTATCACAAGTGCAAAAAGTGTTTTTTCCACACTAATACAAGTGCAAAAGTGGTTTCCTGCACCAACACAAGTGCGAAAAGTGGTTTTTCAACACTAACACAAGTGCGAAAAGTGGTTTTTCAACACTATCACAAGTGCAAAAAGTGTTTTTTCCACACTAAAACAAGTGCAAAAGTGGTTTCCTGCACCAACACAAGTGCGAAAAGTGGTTTTTCAACACTAACACAAGTGCGAAAAGTGGTTTTTCAACACTATCAGAAGTGCAAAAAGTGTTTTTTCCACACTAATACAAGTGCAAATGTGGTTTCCTGCACCAACACAAGTGCGAAAAGTGGTTTTTCAACACTAACACAAGTGCGAAAAGTGGTTTTTCAACACTATCACAAGTGCAAAAAGTGTTTTTTCCACACTAATACAAGTGCAAAAGTGGTTTCCTGCACCAACACAAGTGCGAAAAGTGGTTTTTCAACACTAACACAAGTGCGAAAAGTGGTTTTTCATCACTAACACAAGTGCGAAAAGTGGTTTTTCAACACTAACACAAGAGCGAAAAGTGGTTTTTCCACACTAATACAAGTGCAAAAGTGGTTTCCTGCACCAACACAAGTGTGAAAAGTGTTTTTTCCACACTAATACAAGTGCAAAAGTGGTTTCCTGCACCAACACAAGTGCGAAAAGTGTTTTTTCAACACTAACACAAGTGCGAAAAGTGGTTTTTCAACACTAACACAAGTGCGAAAAGTGGTTTTGCAACACTAGCGCAAGTGCAAAAAGTGGTTTCCTGCACCAACACAACTGCGAAAAGTGGTTTTTCCAGACTAATACAAGTGCAAAAGTGGTTTCCTGCACCAACACAAGTGCGAAAACTGGTTTTTCAACACTAACACAAGTGCAAAAAGTGTTTTTTCCACAGTAATACAAGTGCAAAAGTGGTTTCCTGCACCAACACAAGTGCGAAAAGTGGTTTTTCAACACTAACACAAGTGCGAAAAGTGGTTTTTCAACACTATCACAAGTGCAAAAAGTGCTTTTTCCACACTAATACAAGTGCAAATGTGGTTTCCTGCACCAACACAAGTGCGAAAAGTGGTTTTTCAACACTAACACAAGTGCGAAAAGTGGTTTTTCAACACTATCACAAGTGCAAAAAGTGTTTTTTCCACACTAATACAAGTGCAAAAGTGGTTTCCTGCACCAACACAAGTGCGAAAAGTGGTTTTTCAACACTAACACAAGTGCGAAAAGTGGTTTTTCATCACTAACACAAGTGCAAAAAGTGGTTTTTCAACACTAACACAAGAGCGAAAAGTGGTTTTTCCACACTAATACAAGTGCAAAAGTGGTTTCCTGCACCAACACAAGTGTGAAAAGTGTTTTTTCCACACTAATACAAGTGCAAAAGTGGTTTCCTGCACCAACACAAGTGCGAAAAGTGTTTTTTCAACACTAACACAAGTGCGAAAAGTGGTTTTTCAACACTAACACAAGTGCGAAAAGTGGTTTTGCAACACTAGCGCAAGTGCAAAAAGTGGTTTCCTGCACCAACACAACTGCGAAAAGTGGTTTTTCCAGACTAATACAAGTGCAAAAGTGGTTTCCTGCACCAACACAAGTGCGAAAACTGGTTTTTCAACACTAACACAAGTGCAAAAAGTGTTTTTTCCACAGTAATACAAGTGCAAAAGTGGTTTCCTGCACCAACACAAGTGCGAAAAGTGGTTTTTCAACACTAACACAAGTGCGAAAAGTGGTTTTTCAACACTATCACAAGTGCAAAAAGTGCTTTTTCCACACTAATACAAGTGCAATAGTGGTTTCCTGCACCAATACAAGTGTGGAAAGTGGTTTTTCCACACTAATACAAGTGCGAAAAGTGGTTTGTCAACACTAACACAAGTGCGAAAAGTGGTTTTTCCACACTAATACAAGTGCAAAAGTGGTTTCCTGCACCAACACAAGTGCGAAAAGTGGTTTTTCAACACTAACACAAGTGCGAAAAGTGGTTTTTCAACACTAACACAAGTGCGAAAAGTGGTTTTTCCACACTAATACAAGTGCAAAAGTGGTTTCCTGCACCAACACAAGTGCGAAAAGTGGTTTTTCAACACTAACACAAGTGCGAAAAGTGGTTTTTCAACACTAACACAAGTGCGAAAAGTGGTTTTTCAACACTATCACAAGTGCAAAAAGTGTTTTTTCCACACTAATACAAGTGCAAAAGTGGTTACCTGAACCAACACAAGTGTGAAAAGTGGTTTTTCAACATTATCACAAGTGCAAAAAGTGTTTTTTCCACACTAATACAAGTGCAAAAGTGGTTTCCTGCACCAACACAAGTGTGAAAAGTGTTTTTTCAACACTAATACAAGTGCAAAATTGGTTTCCTGCACCAACACAAGTGCGAAAAGTGCTTTTTCAACACTATCACAAGTGCAAAAAGTGTTTTTTCCACACTAATACAAGTGCAAAAGTGGTTTCCTGCACCAACACAAGTGCGAAAAGTGGTTTTTCAACACTAACACAAGTGCGGAAAGTGTTTTTTCAACACTAACACAAGTGCGAAAAGTGGTTTTTCAACACTAACACAAGTGCGAAAAGTGGTTTTGCAACACTAGCGCAAGTGCAAAAAGTGGTTTCCTGCACCAACACAACTGCGAAAATTGGTTTTTCCAGACTAATACAAGTGCAAAAGTGGTTTCCTGCACCAACACAAGTGCGAAAACTGGTTTTTCAACACTAACACAAGTGCAAAAAGTGTTTTTTCCACAGTAATACAAGTGCAAAAGTGGTTTCCTGCACCAACACAAGTGCGAAAAGTGGTTTTTCAACACTAACACAAGTGCGAAAAGTGGTTTTTCAACACTATCACAAGTGCAAAAAGTGCTTTTTCCACACTAATACAAGTGCAATAGTGGTTTCCTGCACCAATACAAGTGTGGAAAGTGGTTTTTCCACACTAATACAAGTGCGAAAAGTGGTTTGTCAACACTAACACAAGTGCGAAAAGTGGTTTTTCCACACTAATACAAGTGCAAAAGTGGTTTCCTGCACCAACACAAGTGCGAAAAGTGGTTTTTCAACACTAACACAAGTGCGAAAAGTGGTTTTTCAACACTAACACAAGTGCGAAAAGTGGTTTTTCCACACTAATACAAGTGCAAAAGTGGTTTCCTGCACCAACACAAGTGCGAAAAGTGGTTTTTCAACACTAACACAAGTGCGAAAAGTGGTTTTTCAACACTAACACAAGTGCGAAAAGTGGTTTTTCAACACTATCACAAGTGCAAAAAGTGTTTTTTCCACACTAATACAAGTGCAAAAGTGGTTTCCTGAACCAACACAAGTGTGAAAAGTGGTTTTTCAACATTATCACAAGTGCAAAAAGTGTTTTTTCCACACTAATACAAGTGCAAAAGTGGTTTCCTGCACCAACGCAAGTGCGAAAAGTGGTTTTTCAACACTAACACAAGTGCGAAAAGTGGTTTTTCAACACTATCACAAGTGCGAAAAGTGTTTTTTCCACACTAATACAAGTGCAAAAGTGGTTTCCTGCACCAACACAAGTGCGAAAACTGGTTTTTCAACACTATCACAAGTGCGAAAAGTGGTTTTTCAACACTATCACAAGTGCAAAAAGTGTTTTTTCAACACTAACACAAGTGCGAAAAGTGGTTTTTCAACACTATCACAAGTGCAAAAAGTGTTTTTTCCACACTAATACAAGTGCAAAAGTGGTTTCCTGCACCAACACAAGTGTGAAAAGTGGTTTTTCAACACTAACACAAGTGCGAAAAGTGGTTTTTCAACACTAACACAAGTGCGAAAAGTGGTTTTTCCACACTAATACAAGTGCAAAAAGTGGTTTCCTGCACCAACACAAGTGCGAAAAGTGGTTTTTCAACACTAACACAAGTGCGAAAAGTGGTTTTTCAACACTATCACAAGTGCAAAAAGTGTTTTTTCCACACTAATACAAGTGCAAAAGTGGTTTCCTGCACCAACACAAGTGCGAAAAGTGGTTTTTCAACACTAACACAAGTGCGAAAAGTGGTTTTTCAACACTATCACAAGTGCAAAAAGTGTTTTTTCCACACTAATACAAGTGCAAAAGTGGTTTCCTGCACCAACACAAGTGCAAAAAGTGGTTTTTCCACTCTAATACAAGTGCGAAAAGTGGTTTTTCAACATTAACACAAGTGCGAAAAGTGGTTTTTCCACACTAATACAAGTGCAAAAGTGGTTTCCTGCACTAACACAAGTGCGAAAAGTGGTTTTTGAACACTATCACAAGTGCAAAAAGTGTTTTTTCCACACTAATACAAGTGCAAAAGTGGTTTCCTGAATGAACACAAGGGCAAAAAGTGGTTTTTCAACACTAACACAAGTGCGAAAAGTGGTTTTTCAACACTAACACAAGTGCGAAAAGTGGTTTTTCAACACTATCACAAGTGCAAAAAGTGGTTTTTCCACACTAATACAAGTGCAAAAGTGGTTTCCTGCACCAACACAAGTGCGAAAAGTGGTTTTTCAACACTAACACAAGTGCGAAAAGTGGTTTTTCAACACTAACACAAGTGCGAAAAGTGGTTTTTCCACACTAATACAAGTGCAAAAGTGGTTTACTGCACCAACACAAGTGCGAAAAGTGGTTTTTCAACACTAACACAAGTGCGAAAAGTGGTTTTTCAACACTATCACAAGTGCAAAAAGTGTTTTTTCCACACTAATACAAGTGCAAAAGTGGTTTCCTGCACCAACACAAGTGCGAAAAGTGGTTTTTCAACACTATCACAAGTGCAAAAAGTGTTTTTTCCACACTAATACAAGTTCAAAAGTGGTTTCCTGAATGAACACAAGTGCGAAAAGTGGTTTTTCAACACTAACACAAGTGCAAAAAGTGGTTTTTCAACACTAACACAAGTGCAAAAAGTGTTTTTTCAACACTAACACAAGTGCGAAAAGTGGTTTTTCCACACTAATACAAGTGCGAAAAGTGGTTTTTCAACACTAACACAAGTGCGAAAAGTGGTTTTTCAACACTATCACAAGTGCAAAAAGTGTTTTTTCCACACTAATACAAGTTCAAAAGTGGTTTCCTGAATGAACACAAGTGCGAAAAGTGGTTTTTCAACACTAACACAAGTGCGAAAAGTGGTTTTTCAACACTAGCACAAGTGCAAAAAGTGTTTTTTCAACACTAACACAAGTGCGAAAAGTGGTTTTTCCACACTAATACAAGTGCGAAAAGTGGTTTTTCAACACTAACACAAGTGCGAAAAGTGGTTTTTCAACACTATCACAAGTGCAAAAAGTGTTTTTTCCACACTAATACAAGTGCAAAAGTGGTTTCCTGCACCAACACAAGTGCGAAAAGTGGTTTTTCAACACTAACACAAGTGCGAAAAGTGGTTTTTCAACACTATCACAAGTGCAAAAAGTGTTTTTTCCACACTAAAACAAGTGCAAAAGTGGTTTCCTGCACCAACACAAGTGCGAAAAGTGGTTTTTCAACACTAACACAAGTGCGAAAAGTGGTTTTTCAACACTATCAGAAGTGCATAAAGTGTTTTTTCCACACTAATACAAGTGCAAATGTGGTTTCCTGCACCAACACAAGTGCGAAAAGTGGTTTTTCAACACTAACACAAGTGCGAAAAGTGGTTTTTCAACACTATCACAAGTGCAAAAAGTGTTTTTTCCACACTAATACAAGTGCAAAAGTGGTTTCCTGCACCAACACAAGTGCGAAAAGTGGTTTTTCAACACTAACACAAGTGCGAAAAGTGGTTTTTCATCACTAACACAAGTGCGAAAAGTGGTTTTTCAACACTAACACAAGAGCGAAAAGTGGTTTTTCCACACTAATACAAGTGCAAAAGTGGTTTCCTGCACCAACACAAGTGTGAAATGTGTTTTTTCAACACTAATACAAGTGCAAAATTGGTTTCCTGCACCAACACAAGTGCGAAAAGTGCTTTTTCAACACTATCACAAGTGCAAAAAGTGTTTTTTCCACACTAATACAAGTGCAAAAGTGGTTTCCTGCACCAACACAAGTGCGAAAAGTGGTTTTTCAACACTAACACAAGTGCGGAAAGTGTTTTTTCAACACTAACACAAGTGCGAAAAGTGGTTTTTCAACACTAACACAAGTGCGAAAAGTGGTTTTTCAACACTATCACAAGTGCAAAAAGTGTTTTTTCCACACTAATACAATAGTGGGGGGGCCAATGTTTTCCCGTTGAATTCAAATGTTAATTTGTGGACACTGGTTGGGTTGTCTTTAGGGATGATAGAAGTTGTAGAAAAAATATGTCTCCATTTTTTTCAAGTTCTTTATAGCGGCCATTTTGGATTATCAAAATGGCGTTTGTTGAAAACCGAAATTGTCATTATCTTGGCTTCTAAATGACCTAGAGTGTTAATTTTGGTGTCCAAATGTACATATTTGCGGATACTTAATCCAATAAACACACATTTATACACCTACATATGATCAAAAGGGTTCTTATGGCAGCCATCTTGGATTTTCACGCACTTATGCCAACACATATATATATTTTTTTCCATCATTTTCACTTCTAAATCACATAAAGGCTGGACTTTAGTGTTCAAATGTACACTTATAATGTCTTTGTGCAATATTTTTAGTTGGCAGTGTTCATTGTTACATTGAAGGATCTCCATCCTCCTCATCATCAGTGTTATCGATTCCCATGGGGCGCTCCTGACCCGTGTTACCACACACCTCTTCATCTGCCCCACACATACACATCTCAGAACAGTTGAGATGCTGAGACCTGCATGAGCAGTGAGACATGCATTGGGTCTTCTTGCAGTTACATTTGATTAGATGTGTGATGGCAGCTGGGGCTGGAGGGTCCTTGGTTGTGATGGGCACCAGCTGATCTCCTTCTGCTCTCCATCCATGTTCTGTTGGTTGTGGAAGCTGGGGGTCCGGTACATCAGCCTGATGCCACACCATGGCCTGGAAATGTGCACGAGCAATGGCTTCATGTAAAGCTCCCCGTGTTGGTGGCAGCTTCTGTGCCTCTAGCTGTTTCTTGGTAAACAGTCTCCACCTCAGCTTGCCCACATCCACAACTGTAGTACGAGGCTCATACAGCTGGCATACAAATGCCTCAATGTCACTTTCTGTGTCAGCTCTCAGCTCCTCAGAGGCCCCAAGGTCATGAAACGCAGATACCACCTCAACAGAGCACCTATTGAGGGCTTGCCAACATGTGAGCTTTCCCTTGCCGGCAAACCGACCAGTCTGGTCTGCTCCCGTGAATGCATGGAATCCTGGTAGGGCTGCAGCCTTCCTGACACCAAGTTCATGTACTATTGGTTCCAGTGAGATTTGCCTCTTCTTGTTCCCCACACCCGTGATGAAGTATGTGTCTTTGCATAGTTCATGGTACCGGTGGAGTGCTAGGATGAATACATCAGTATCAGGTGACTGAATGTACAGCTGTGTTGCACCTCTTCGGACGGCATCTAGACTGTGAAGAAAGATCCTCGTATCAGCCTCCTCCTGGGAGCTACGGAGATGCTGTACATCCATGCAGTTGGAGAAGACATCCTGCCTTGAAGTGACGATGAAGACCTTGGTAGTCCCCTCAAAGTGACACAGAGCTTTCTTTGCCAGATAGACAGTTAGCTCATCTTTGGTGTTGGTGTGCGACAGGAACTGTTTTGCTGTCAGTTTCCCAATCGGGGTGCTGTCTTGAACGTGGTAAGCAGTGGGCGGCTTGCCACCTTGGCGCCTCTCCCGTGTGGCCTCTTTCAGTGAATTTGGCAGATCATATCGGTCAAACACGAGGTGGACTTCATCATACCCGTTGGTCTTGCAGTCCAGTGTTGCATTGAAATGGCCAGCCCACTGGGCACATGTTTTGACCCATTGTGGCTTACCCATTGCTTGCACTAATGCCATGCCGTCTATGACAGTCACCTTCTTGGGAGGGGGTGGAGTATGTTCAGGATTGTCGTCGTCTGGCTGCTGACCAGTGCCAGTTGACTTCTTGGGTAGATCTTCTAGGATGCCCATGAGCTTGCTTTTGTCTGTGCATGGTAGTAGTGTCCCAGCCATTGCAAAGAGGGTTCGTGGAAGCGCGGTGAATTCATATTGACCTATGGCATCCTTCAAGTTGATCTCTGGTCGTGAGCGGGCCACGATCAGCATGCGCGCAAACAGTGACCTGTCGTCTTTCAGCTCTACAACCTTGTCTGCCAGTTTGTGCTTCACAGCTTTCCTGGCACTCTTCCACATCTTCAGTTTGACCTTTCCCATTCTGGCCCAAAGGTTGATTTCATTTGTGTTGATGCGCTCTGCAACAAACGTGTTATACGCTTTCTGACCAATCTCATCTTGGTTGCAGACATCCTTCTGTACTTCAGCTGGCATCACCACCTTGGTGATGATAGTCGTCAGGTCTTCACCCTCATGCGTCATGGGATTCATGGACTCTCTGATCACATTCTTCAGTCGACGAATGCTGTCTTCCTGCCGAGCCCAGACTGTGGTTGATAGGTCGTGGTGCTCCTTGCGTGTAGCTGATTGTGAGCCAGCCATATGACGGGCTTCTTCAGCAAGCCTACTCAGCTCTGGTGCTGTCAGAAAGAACCTTTCGCGGGCACTGGCATTCTGGGTAATGCCCACAATACCCCCTGTCACCTTCATGATCCTGTTGATGTGCTCCAGTGCATGGTCCACACCTACAGCACAGAAGGGGATTTCATTCTTATGGACACTGAAGTTCCCATCCATGAACTCTTGGTAGATCCCTGGATCTGTCATCTTCAGGGCCTTCATCTCTGCAAGGTACCGGGGAGTCAGCCTGGCATATTTCTGTTTGTCATGTGCAAAGAAGTATATGCACATCTCATCCAGTGAAGACAGGTGAAGCTCAAATTGTCCATCACGGGTGGCACGGATGAATGTGTATATCAGCATTATCATCCGCATGTAGCGTCGCACAAACTTGAACAGTGGACTCTTGGCTTCTTTCCTCTCATCAAACATTGCCATGGCCTCCAGGACTTCGTTTGACTCGAGGACAGCTAGCATGTTGTTCTGCGCGCTTGTCATCTCCTCTCGGTTGTGTAGATGACAGCTCTGGGCAACCTGTTGTGCTGACTGGGTACATGGGCCCCTCAGATGGGGATGCTCTTGGAAGAATTCGTCCACATAGAGGTCGAAGAGGGCTTGGACAGTGGTGATGTGGGCCTCCAAAGCCCTCTTCATGTGCTTGGCTTCCAGTATTTGTCTGGTCGTTGTTGGGCCATAGATATCAGCCTCAGACCAAGCCTCGTCAAGACCACTGTCCTCTATGGCATTCCCAGCAGCCCTCAGTGCAGCCATCACAGTGTGCATCTCCCCTAGTCGCAGTACCCACTTGCCTTTGCAGTCATCTCTGGTCATCTCCAGCTGTTTGGCTCGCTCATACAGGGCCATGTCTAAGGTGATCACTGTCTTCCTATCGGGACCCATGACCATGCAGTTGATTTGCTGTGTCTGTTTCAAGACTGTTATCAGTGTTTGCCATTCATGGGCTGGTGCTGCTACCAATGGCAGGGCGTTGACCTCTGTCAGAGGCTTCGAAGAGGAGAGCAGTGAGTTGTAGGCTGTCCAAGTTGGGATATCGTGATGCTTGATCCTACTGCCAGGTGGTTGTTTTGGATCGTGGACGAGTGACCCAACAGGGTCAGCATGCTGGGGTTCTGCAGCTTGCAGCTGGTCATCTGGTGGGATGATGTCGTCTTGTACGTCCTCAGCTTCAGCTGTTCGCATGATTGTGCGTGAAAGTAGCCACACTGTGTCCGTCGCAGAGTACGGCTTGGTGACATCTGGGTTTGACCGTGTCTTGAAGCTATACGTGGTACCTGTGGCAGATTGTTTGTTTGGTGCTTGGCAAGGAACAAAGTCTGGAGCAGTCAGAACCTTGAGTGAGCGGTGTCTGGCCTTTCGGTCATGTAGTGTCAGTGTTCTATGTTCATCTGTGGAGGGTGCATGTTCCCGTCGTTGGTAGAGTGCCCAGGCTGTAGCATGGAGTGTCCGCTTCCCATCAGGTGTGTCTTCATTGAAGTCACTGTTGTCCACTGCAAAGAAGACAAACGTCCCTATGCGCATGGTTCTTGGAAAGTATACACCCTGTTCTGTCGTAGACTCTATGACTGAGTTGGCCAGCTGTGTCTCCAACCGCAAGATCCGACTATAATCAACAGACAGACCGAACCCATGCAGGAAATCCAGAAGCTTCTTGTTTCTGGTGGACTGATGGACTACAATGGCAACGGCAAGCTGCTGTGGCCATTCTAAGCGATGGCGGAATGGTGCATCTGGCTCTTTGGGCTTGTACGTGACTTGGCGTTTTGACTTGTAGCCGTACATGATGTTCTGACTGATGGTTATAACATCTCGATGAATAGTGGCTGAGCGCATAGTCTCTGGCTCAATGCTCGTGGCTGGTCCTTCCAGTAGCCAGCGGAGGAAAGCATAGAGTACTTTGGGTACATGCTTTTCAGCATCATCAGTGTTCATTTCTCCTTCAAATTGCCATGGGTGCTTGTTCTGACAAGCAATGGCACTGCGGAGAACAGAGGCACTCTCAAACAGTTGTTCGATGTTTTTTTCATTTGTCTTCGTCATTGCATCTTCGACAGCTGCATCACGCACGGCAGTGGAGAATACACAGTCTGACTCGTTTCGACGTTTTGGTTTCATGAAGTGAACGTCATCAATGTGAGAGTTGATTTTCTCCTTCATGCCTTGGGTAGTAGGTGATGGGACATTGTGCACACCATTATTGTCAAGAATCCTGGAGTAAACCGACTTGAGGTCAGACATGTTGAGAATTTCACCAGCTTGGAGTAGAGAGCGAACAAGGCTGACAAACTCAATGTCTGCGGCTATTTTGATAACATTAGTTTCTTGCAGTATGTGTTCTTTGTCATCACTTGATGTCCCACTCTTGGGAGCACGTTGGACATTCTGCACCCAGCATGGGAGATGATACTTGACGTCGATCGCATGAGCATCATGTGCACTGATGGCAGCACTCAGCTGAACTTTCCACTTGTGGTTGCTGCCTTCTTCAACAGCTTTCTTCAGCTGTTTACCTGCGTTGAACGTGCATACAACATGTACACTTTCCTTAGTGACCTCTTGACAGAAGAAACAAAGGTCTCTGTTGAATGGAGTTGATGATGAACGTGTGAAGCGAAGAGTCTCGTCTTGCGTAGAACCTGAGGCACTTGCAGCGGCAGGTGCAGAAGAAGGACGTCCACACCTCTTATGAAGATGCTGGGTGTCGCCATGTTCGCAGGCTTTCTGGTGGCGAACTCTAGCACGCTCCAGGTGAGCAGTGTTGCATGTAGATCCATAACATGCCCGGTGCCACTTTGCGTTATTGTTCCTCAAGTCAGTGGCAGTGAAACAGCTTAATCGTTCGCTGATCTGTTTGAAGTCGGCATCACCATATCGTGCCCTCTCCTGGATGAACTGGAGAAACTTTGCATATGAGCCCAGTGCTGGCTCAGTCACTAGTGCACCTTGGGGATCCTGGCACTGAATGCAAAGTGTGAAATCAATTTCTTTCTTGGTTTTCTTGCTTTTTGGCTCCATCATAGCTCAGGGTCACGAATCTGGAACATACAAATAACAAATAACAATTAAGATAGATGTGCATTAAGTTAGATTTTGGACACTGGTTCGGCTGTGCCATAAAAACCTATTTTTATCCCTTGTAGGTTATTAAAGAAGGTTTCATTCAATTCTTTATCCCCAAAAATGTACAACTGGACACCAGAATCGAAACTCTAGGTCATTTAGAAGCCAAGATAATGGAATTTTACGTTTTCGACATCCGCCATTTTGAAAATCCAAAATGCCCGCCATAAAGAACTTGAAACAATTGGAGACATATTTTTTCTAGAACTTATATCATCCCTAAAGACAGCCCAACCAGTGTCCAAAAATTAACAAGCAATTTCACCGGGCATTTCAATCTGCTACATTGGCCCCCCCACTACAAGTGCAAAAGTGGTTTTTCAACACCAACACAAGTGCGAAAAGTGGTTTTTCAACACTACCACAAGTGCAAAAAGTGTTTTTTCCACACTAATACAAGTGCAAAAGTGGTTTCCTGCACCAACACAACTGCGAAAAGTGGTTTTTCAACACTAACACAAGTGCAAAAAGTGGTTTTTACACACTAATACAAGTGCAAAAGTGGTTTCCTGCACCAACACAAGTGCGAAAAGTGGTTTTTCAACACTAACACAAGTGCGAAAAGTGGTTTTTCAACACTACCACAAGTGCAAAAAGTGTTTTTCCACACTAATACAAGTGCAAAAGTGGTTTCCTGCACCAACACAACTGCGAAAAGTGCTTTTTCAACACTAACACAAGTGCAAAAAGTGGTTTTTCAACACTATCACAAGTGCAAAAAGTGTTTTTTCCACAGTAATACAAGTGCAAAAGTGGTTTCCTGCACCAACACAAGTGCGAAAAGTGGTTTTTCAACACTAACATGAGTGCGAAAAGTGGTTCTTCAACACTATCACAAGTGCAAAAAGTGTTTTTCCACACTAATACAAGTGCAAAAGTGGTTTCCTGCACCAACACAAGTGCGAAAAGTGGTTTTTCAACACTAACACAAGTGCGAAAAGTGGTTTTTCAACACTATCACAAGTGCGAAAAGTGGTTTTTCAACACTAACACAAGTGCGAAAAGTGGTTTTTCAACACTATCACAAGTGCAAAAAGTGGTTTTTCCACACTAATACAAGTGCAAAAGTGGGTTCCTGCACCAACACAAGTGCGAAAAGTGGTTTTTCAACACTAACACAAGTGCGAAAAGTGGTTTTTCAACACTAACACAAGTGCGAAAAGTGGTTTTTCCACACTAATACAAGTGCAAAAGTGGTTTTTCAACACTAACACAAGTGCGAAAAGTGGTTTTTCAACACTAGCACAAGTGCAAAAAGTGTTTTTTCAACACTAACACAAGTGCGAAAAGTGGTTTTTCCACACTAATACAAGTGCAAAAGTGGTTTCCTGCACCAACACAAGTGCGAAAAGTGGTTTTTCAACACTAACACAAGTGCGAAAACGTGGTTTTTCAACACTAGCACAAGTGCAAAAAGTGTTTTTTCCACACTAATACAAGTGCAAAAGTGGTTTCCCACACAAATACAAGTGCAAAAGTGGTTTCCTGCACCAACACAAGTGCGAAAAGTGGTTTTTCAACACTAACACAAGTGTGAAAAGTGGTTTTTCAACACTATCACAAGTGCAAAAAGTGTTTTTTCCACACTAATACATGTGCAAAAGTGGTTTCCTGCACCAACACAAGTGCGAAAAGTGGTTTTTCAACACTAACACAAGTGCGAAAAGTGGTTTTTCAACACTAACACAAGTGCGAAAAGTGGTTTTTCAACACTAACACAAGTGCGAAAAGTGGTTTTTCAACACTAGCACAAGTGCAAAAAGTGTTTTTTCAACACTAACACAAGTGCGAAAAGTGGTTTTTCCACACTAATACAAGTGCGAAAAGTGGTTTTTCAACACTAACACAAGTGCGAAAAGTGGTTTTTCAACACTATCACAAGTGCAAAAAGTGTTTTTTCCACACTAATACAAGTGCAAAAGTGGTTTCCTGCACCAACACAAGTGCGAAAAGTGGTTTTTCAACACTAACACAAGTGCGAAAAGTGGTTTTTCAACACTATCACAAGTGCAAAAAGTGTTTTTTCCACACTAAAACAAGTGCAAAAGTGGTTTCCTGCACCAACACAAGTGCGAAAAGTGGTTTTTCAACACTAACACAAGTGCGAAAAGTGGTTTTTCAACACTATCAGAAGTGCAAAAAGTGTTTTTTCCACACTAATACAAGTGCAAATGTGGTTTCCTGCACCAACACAAGTGCGAAAAGTGGTTTTTCAACACTAACACAAGTGCGAAAAGTGGTTTTTCAACACTATCACAAGTGCAAAAAGCGTTTTTTCCACACTAATACAAGTGCAAAAGTGGTTTCCTGCACCAACACAAGTGCGAAAAGTGGTTTTTCAACACTAACACAAGTGCGAAAAGTGGTTTTTCATCACTAACACAAGTGCGAAAAGTGGTTTTTCCACACTAATACAAGTGCAAAAAGTGGTTTCCTGCACCAACACAAGTGCGAAAAGTGGTTTTTCAACACTAACACAAGTGCGAAAAGTGGTTTTTCAACACTATCACAAGTGCAAAAAGTGTTTTTTCCACACTAATACAAGTGCAAAAGTGGTTTCCTGCACCAACACAAGTGCGAAAAGTGGTTTTTCAACACTAACACAAGTGCGAAAAGTGGTTTTTCAACACTATCA
Source organism: Myxine glutinosa (assembly GCF_964187855.1). Taxonomy (NCBI): domain Eukaryota; kingdom Metazoa; phylum Chordata; class Myxini; order Myxiniformes; family Myxinidae; genus Myxine; species Myxine glutinosa. The sequence continues at coordinate 40,203 of NW_027619146.1, forward strand.
CAAGTGCAAAAAGTGTTTTTTCCACACTAATACAAGTGCAAAAGTGGTTTCCTGCACCAACACAAGTGCAAAAATTGGTTTTTCACTCTAATACAAGTGCGAAAAGTGGTTTTTCAACACTAACACAAGTGCGAAAAGTGGTTTTTCAACACTAACACAAGTGCAAAAGTGGTTGCCTGCACCAACACAAGTGCGAAAAGTGGTTTTTGAACACTCACAAGTGCAAAAAGTGTTTTTTCCACACTAATGCAAGTGCAAAAGTGGTTTCCTGAACGAACACAAGTGCGAAAAGTGGTTTTTCAACACTAACACAAGTGCGAAAAGTGGTTTTTCAACACTATCACAAGTGCAAAAAGTGTTTTTTCCACACTAATACAAGTGCAAAAGTGGTTTTTCAACACTAACACAAGTGCGAAAAGTGGTTTTTCAACACTACCACAAGTGCAAAAAGTGTTTTTTCCACACTAATACAAGTGCAAAAGTGGTTTCCTGCACCAACACAACTGCGAAAAGTGGTTTTTCAACACTAACACAAGTGCAAAAAGTGGTTTTTACACACTAATACAAGTGCAAAAGTGGTTTCCTGCACCAACACAAGTGCGAAAAGTGGTTTTTCAACACTAATACAAGTGCAAAAGTGGTTTTTCAACACTAACACAAGTGCGAAAAGTGGTTTTTCAACACTACCACAAGTGCAAAAAGTGTTTTTTCCACACTAATACAAGTGCAAAAGTGGTTTCCTGCACCAACACAAGTGCGAAAAGTGGTTTTTCAACACTAACACAAGTGCGAAAAGTGGTTTTTCAACACTATCACAAGTGCAAAAAGTGGTTTTCCCACACAAATACAAGTGCAAAAGTGGTTTCCTGCACCAACACAAGTGCGAAAAGTGGTTTTTCAACACTAACACAAGTGTGAAAAGTGGTTTTTCAACACTATCACAAGTGCAAAAAGTGTTTTTTCCACACTAATACATGTGCAAAAGTGGTTTCCTGCACCAACACAAGTGCGAAAAGTGGTTTTTCAACACTAACACGAGTGCGAAAAGTGGTTTTTCAACACTAACACAAGTGCGAAAAGTGGTTTTTCAACACTAACACAAGTGCGAAAAGTGGTTTTTCAACACGAGCACAAGTGCAAAAAGTGTTTTTTCAACACTAACACAAGTGCGAAAAGTGGTTTTTCCACACTAATACAAGTGCGAAAAGTGGTTTTTCAACACTAACACAAGTGCGAAAAGTGGTTTTTCAACACTATCACAAGTGCAAAAAGTGTTTTTTCCACACTAATACAAGTGCAAAAGTGGTTTCCTGCACCAACACAAGTGCGAAAAGTGGTTTTTCAACACTAACACAAGTGCGAAAAGTGGTTTTTCAACACTATCACAGGTGCAAAAAGTGTTTTTTCCACACTAAAACAAGTGCAAAAGTGGTTTCCTGCACCAACACAAGTGCGAAAAGTGGTTTTTCAACACTAACACAAGTGCGAAAAGTGGTTTTTCAACACTATCAGAAGTGCAAAAAGTGTTTTTTCCACACTAATACAAGTGCAAATGTGGTTTCCTGCACCAACACAAGTGCGAAAAGTGGTTTTTCAACACTAACACAAGTGCGAAAAGTGGTTTTTCAACACTATCACAAGTGCAAAAAGCGTTTTTTCCACACTAATACAAGTGCAAAAGTGGTTTCCTGCACCAACACAAGTGCGAAAAGTGGTTTTTCAACACTAACACAAGTGCGAAAAGTGGTTTTTCATCACTAACACAAGTGCGAAAAGTGGTTTTTCCACACTAATACAAGTGCAAAAAGTGGTTTCCTGCACCAACACAAGTGCGAAAAGTGGTTTTTCAACACTAACACAAGTGCGAAAAGTGGTTTTTCAACACTATCACAAGTGCAAAAAGTGTTTTTTCCACACTAATACAAGTGCAAAAGTGGTTTCCTGCACCAACACAAGTGCGAAAAGTGGTTTTTCAACACTAACACAAGTGCGAAAAGTGGTTTTTCAACACTATCACAAGTGCAAAAAGTGTTTTTTCCACACTAATACAAGTGCAAAAGTGGTTTCCTGCACCAACACAAGTGCGAAAAGTGGTTTTTCAACACTAACACAAGTGCGAAAAGTGGTTTTTCAACACTAACACAAGTGCAAAAGTGGTTGCCTGCACCAACACAAGTGCGAAAAGTGGTTTTTGAACACTCACAAGTGCAAAAAGTGTTTTTTCCACACTAATGCAAGTGCAAAAGTGGTTTCCTGAACGAACACAAGTGCGAAAAGTGGTTTTTCAACACTAACACAAGTGCGAAAAGTGGTTTTTCAACACTATCACAAGTGCAAAAAGTGTTTTTTCCACACTAATACAAGTGCAAAAGTGGTTTTTCAACACTAACACAAGTGCGAAAAGTGGTTTTTCAACACTACCACAAGTGCAAAAAGTGTTTTTTCCACACTAATACAAGTGCAAAAGTGGTTTCCTGCACCAACACAACTGCGAAAAGTGGTTTTTCAACACTAACACAAGTGCAAAAAGTGCTTTTTACACACTAATACAAGTGCAAAAGTGGTTTCCTGCACCAACACAAGTGCGAAAAGTGGTTTTTCAACACTAACACAAGTGCGAAAAGTGGTTTTTCAACACTACCACAAGTGCAAAAAGTGTTTTTTCCACACTAATACAAGTGCAAAAGTGGTTTCCTGCACCAACACAACTGCGAAAAGTGGTTTTTCAACACTAACACAAGTGCAAAAAGTGGTTTTTCAACACTATCACAAGTGCAAAAAGTGTTTTTTCCACACTAATACAAGTGCAAAAGTGGTTTCCTGCACCAACACAAGTGCGAAAAGTGGTTTTTCAACACTAACATGAGTGCGAAAAGTGGTTCTTCAACACTATCACAAGTGCAAAAAGTGTTTTTTCCACACTAATACAAGTGCAAAAGTGGTTTCCTGCACCAACACAAGTGCGAAAAGTGGTTTTTCAACACTAACACAAGTGCGAAAAGTGGTTTTTCAACACTATCACAAGTGCGAAAAGTGGTTTTTCAACACTATCACAAGTGCGAAAAGTGGTTTTTCAACACTAACACAAGTGCGAAAAGTGGTTTTTCAACACTATCACAAGTGCAAAAAGTGGTTTTTCCACACTAATACAAGTGCAAAAGTGGGTTCCTGCACCAACACAAGTGCGAAAAGTGGTTTTCAACACTAACACAAGTGCGAAAAGTGGTTTTTCAACACTAACACAAGTGCGAAAAGTGGTTTTTCCACACTAATACAAGTGCAAAAGTGGTTTTTCAACACTAACACAAGTGCGAAAAGTGGTTTTTCAACACTAGCACAAGTGCAAAAAGTGTTTTTTCAACACTAACACAAGTGCGAAAAGTGGTTTTTCCACACTAATACAAGTGCAAAAGTGGTTTCCTGCACCAACACAAGTGCGAAAAGTGGTTTTTCAACACTAACACAAGTGCGAAAACGTGGTTTTTCAACACTAGCACAAGTGCAAAAAGTGTTTTTTCCACACTAATACAAGTGCAAAAGTGGTTTCCTGCACCAACACAAGTGCGAAAAGTGGTTTTTCAACACTAACACAAGTGCGAAAAGTGGTTTTTCAACACTATCACAAGTGCAAAAAGTGGTTTTCCCACACAAATACAAGTGCAAAAGTGGTTTCCTGCACCAACACAAGTGCGAAAAGTGGTTTTTCAACACTAACACAAGTGTGAAAAGTGGTTTTTCAACACTATCACAAGTGCAAAAAGTGTTTTTTCCACACTAATACATGTGCAAAAGTGGTTTCCTGCACCAACACAAGTGCGAAAAGTGGTTTTTCAACACTAACACAAGTGCGAAAAGTGGTTTTTCAACACTAACACAAGTGCGAAAAGTGGTTTTTCAACACTAACACAAGTGCGAAAAGTGGTTTTTCAACACTAGCACAAGTGCAAAAAGTGTTTTTTCAACACTAACACAAGTGCGAAAAGTGGTTTTTCCACACTAATACAAGTGCGAAAAGTGGTTTTTCAACACTAACACAAGTGCGAAAAGTGGTTTTTCAACACTATCACAAGTGCAAAAAGTGTTTTTTCCACACTAATACAAGTGCAAAAGTGGTTTCCTGCACCAACACAAGTGCGAAAAGTGGTTTTTCAACACTAACACAAGTGCGAAAAGTGGTTTTTCAACACTATCACAAGTGCAAAAAGTGTTTTTTCCACACTAAAACAAGTGCAAAAGTGGTTTCCTGCACCAACACAAGTGCGAAAAGTGGTTTTTCAACACTAACACAAGTGCGAAAAGTGGTTTTTCAACACTATCAGAAGTGCAAAAAGTGTTTTTTCCACACTAATACAAGTGCAAATGTGGTTTCCTGCACCAACACAAGTGCGAAAAGTGGTTTTTCAACACTAACACAAGTGCGAAAAGTGGTTTTTCAACACTATCACAAGTGCAAAAAGTGTTTTTTCCACACTAATACAAGTGCAAAAGTGGTTTCCTGCACCAACACAAGTGCGAAAAGTGGTTTTTCAACACTAACACAAGTGCGAAAAGTGGTTTTTCATCACTAACACAAGTGCGAAAAGTGGTTTTTCAACACTAACACAAGAGCGAAAAGTGGTTTTTCCACACTAATACAAGTGCAAAAGTGGTTTCCTGCACCAACACAAGTGTGAAAAGTGTTTTTTCAACACTAATACAAGTGCAAAATTGGTTTCCTGCACCAACACAAGTGCGAAAAGTGCTTTTTCAACACTATCACAAGTGCGAAAAGTGGTTTTTCAACACTATCACAAGTGCAAAAAGTGTTTTTTCCACACTAATACAAGTGCAAAAGTGGTTTTTCAACACTAACACAAGTGCGAAAAGTGGTTTTTCAACACTACCACAAGTGCAAAAAGTGTTTTTTCCACACTAATACAAGTGCAAAAGTGGTTTCCTGCACCAACACAACTGCGAAAAGTGGTTTTTCAACACTAACACAAGTGCAAAAAGTGGTTTTTACACACTAATACAAGTGCAAAAGTGGTTTCCTGCACCAACACAAGTGCGAAAAGTGGTTTTTCAACACTAACACAAGTGCGAAAAGTGGTTTTTCAACACTACCACAAGTGCAAAAAGTGTTTTTTCCACACTAATACAAGTGCAAAAGTGGTTTCCTGCACCAACACAACTGCGAAAAGTGGTTTTTCAACACTAACACAAGTGCAAAAAGTGGTTTTTCAACACTATCACAAGTGCAAAAAGTGTTTTTTCCACACTAATACAAGTGCAAAAGTGGTTTCCTGCACCAACACAAGTGCGAAAAGTGGTTTTTCAACACTAACATGAGTGCGAAAAGTGGTTCTTCAACACTATCACAAGTGCAAAAAGTGTTTTTTCCACACTAATACAAGTGCAAAAGTTGTTTCCTGCACCAACACAAGTGCGAAAAGTGGTTTTTCAACACTAACACAAGTGCGAAAAGTGGTTTTTCAACACTATCACAAGTGCGAAAAGTGGTTTTTCAACACTAACACAAGTGCGAAAAGTGGTTTTTCAACACTATCACAAGTGCAAAAAGTGGTTTTTCCACACTAATACAAGTGCAAAAGTGGGTTCCTGCACCAACACAAGTGCGAAAAGTGGTTTTTCAACACTAACACAAGTGCGAAAAGTGGTTTTTCAACACTAACACAAGTGCGAAAAGTGGTTTTTCCACACTAATACAAGTGCAAAAGTGGTTTATCAACACTAACACAAGTGCGAAAAGTGGTTTTTCAACACTAGCACAAGTGCAAAAAGTGTTTTATCAACACTAACACAAGTGCGAAAAGTGGTTTTTCCACACTAATACAAGTGCAAAAGTGGTTTCCTGCACCAACACAAGTGCGAAAAGTGGTTTTTCAACACTAACACAAGTGCGAAAACGTGGTTTTTCAACACTAGCACAAGTGCAAAAAGTGTTTTTTCCACACTAATACAAGTGCAAAAGTGGTTTCCTGCACCAACACAAGTGCGAAAAGTGGTTTTTCAACACTAACACAAGTGCGAAAAGTGGTTTTTCAACACTATCACAAGTGCAAAAAGTGGTTTTCCCACACAAATACAAGTGCAAAAGTGGTTTCCTGCACCAACACAAGTGCGAAAAGTGGTTTTTCAACACTAACACAAGTGTGAAAAGTGGTTTTTCAACACTATCACAAGTGCAAAAAGTGTTTTTTCCACACTAATACATGTGCAAAAGTGGTTTCCTGCACCAACACAAGTGCGAAAAGTGGTTTTTCAACACTAACACAAGTGCGAAAAGTGGTTTTTCAACACTAACACAAGTGCGAAAAGTGGTTTTTCAACACTAACACAAGTGCGAAAAGTGGTTTTTCAACACTAGCACAAGTGCAAAAAGTGTTTTTTCAACACTAACACAAGTGCGAAAAGTGGTTTTTCCACACTAATACAAGTGCGAAAAGTGGTTTTTCAACACTAACACAAGTGCGAAAAGTGGTTTTTCAACACTATCACAAGTGCAAAAAGTGTTTTTTCCACACTAATACAAGTGCAAAAGTGGTTTCCTGCACCAACACAAGTGCGAAAAGTGGTTTTTCAACACTAACACAAGTGCGAAAAGTGGTTTTTCAACACTATCACAAGTGCAAAAAGTGTTTTTTCCACACTAAAACAAGTGCAAAAGTGGTTTCCTGCACCAACACAAGTGCGAAAAGTGGTTTTTCAACACTAACACAAGTGCGAAAAGTGGTTTTTCAACACTATCAGAAGTGCAAAAAGTGTTTTTTCCACACTAATACAAGTGCAAATGTGGTTTCCTGCACCAACACAAGTGCGAAAAGTGGTTTTTCAACACTAACACAAGTGCGAAAAGTGGTTTTTCAACACTATCACAAGTGCAAAAAGTGTTTTTTCCACACTAATACAAGTGCAAAAGTGGTTTCCTGCACCAACACAAGTGCGAAAAGTGGTTTTTCAACACTAACACAAGTGCGAAAAGTGGTTTTTCATCACTAACACAAGTGCGAAAAGTGGTTTTTCAACACTAACACAAGAGCGAAAAGTGGTTTTTCCACACTAATACAAGTGCAAAAGTGGTTTCCTGCACCAACACAAGTGTGAAAAGTGTTTTTTCAACACTAATACAAGTGCAAAATTGGTTTCCTGCACCAACACAAGTGCGAAAAGTGCTTTTTCAACACTATCACAAGTGCAAAAAGTGTTTTTTCCACACTAATACAAGTGCAAAAGTGGTTTCCTGCACCAACACAAGTGCGAAAAGTGGTTTTTCAACACTAACACAAGTGCGGAAAGTGTTTTTTCAACACTAACACAAGTGCGAAAAGTGGTTTTTCAACACTAACACAAGTGCGAAAAGTGGTTTTTCAACACTATCACAAGTGCAAAAAGTGTTTTTTCCACACTAATACAAGTGCAAAAGTGGTTTTTCAACACTAACACAAGTGCGAAAAGTGGTTTTTCAACACTACCACAAGTGCAAAAAGTGTTTTTTCCACACTAATACAAGTGCAAAAGTGGTTTCCTGCACCAACACAAGTGCGAAAAGTGGTTTTTCAACACTAACACAAGTGCGAAAAGTGGTTTTTCAACACTACCACAAGTGCAAAAAGTGTTTTTTCCACACTAATACAAGTGCAAAAGTGGTTTCCTGCACCAACACAACTGCGAAAAGTGGTTTTTCAACACTAACACAAGTGCAAAAAGTGGTTTTTCAACACTATCACAAGTGCAAAAAGTGTTTTTTCCACACTAATACAAGTGCAAAAGTGGTTTCCTGCACCAACACAAGTGCGAAAAGTGGTTTTTCAACACTAACATGAGTGCGAAAAGTGGTTCTTCAACACTATCACAAGTGCAAAAAGTGTTTTTTCCACACTAATACAAGTGCAAAAGTGGTTTCCTGCACCAACACAAGTGCGAAAAGTGGTTTTTCAACACTAACACAAGTGCGAAAAGTGGTTTTTCAACACTATCACAAGTGCGAAAAGTGGTTTTTCAACACTAACACAAGTGCGAAAAGTGGTTTTTCAACACTATCACAAGTGCAAAAAGTGGTTTTTCCACACTAATACAAGTGCAAAAGTGGGTTCCTGCACCAACACAAGTGCGAAAAGTGGTTTTTCAACACTAACACAAGTGCGAAAAGTGGTTTTTCAACACTAACACAAGTGCGAAAAGTGGTTTTTCCACACTAATACAAGTGCAAAAGTGGTTTTTCAACACTAACACAAGTGCGAAAAGTGGTTTTTCAACACTAGCACAAGTGCAAAAAGTGTTTTTTCAACACTAACACAAGTGCAAAAAGTGGTTTTTCCACACTAATACAAGTGCAAAAGTGGTTTCCTGCACCAACACAAGTGCGAAAAGTGGTTTTTCAACACTAACACAAGTGCGAAAACGTGGTTTTTCAACACTAGCACAAGTGCAAAAAGTGTTTTTTCCACACTAATACAAGTGCAAAAGTGGTTTCCTGCACCAACACAAGTGCGAAAAGTGGTTTTTCAACACTAACACAAGTGCGAAAAGTGGTTTTTCAACACTATCACAAGTGCAAAAAGTGGTTTTCCCACACAAATACAAGTGCAAAAGTGGTTTCCTGCACCAACACAAGTGCGAAAAGTGGTTTTTCAACACTAACACAAGTGTGAAAAGTGGTTTTTCAACACTATCACAAGTGCAAAAAGTGTTTTTTCCACACTAATACATGTGCAAAAGTGGTTTCCTGCACCAACACAAGTGCGAAAAGTGGTTTTTCAACACTAACACAAGTGCGAAAAGTGGTTTTTCAACACTAACACAAGTGCGAAAAGTGGTTTTTCAACACTAACACAAGTGCGAAAAGTGGTTTTTCAACACTAGCACAAGTGCAAAAAGTGTTTTTTCAACACTAACACAAGTGCGAAAAGTGGTTTTTCCACACTAATACAAGTGCGAAAAGTGGTTTTTCAACACTAACACAAGTGCGAAAAGTGGTTTTTCAACACTATCACAAGTGCAAAAAGTGTTTTTTCCACACTAATACAAGTGCAAAAGTGGTTTCCTGCACCAACACAAGTGCGAAAAGTGGTTTTTCAACACTAACACAAGTGCGAAAAGTGGTTTTTCAACACTATCACAAGTGCAAAAAGTGTTTTTTCCACACTAAAACAAGTGCAAAAGTGGTTTCCTGCACCAACACAAGTGCGAAAAGTGGTTTTTCAACACTAACACAAGTGCGAAAAGTGGTTTTTCAACACTATCACAAGTGCAAAAAGTGTTTTTTCCACACTAATACAAGTGCAAAAGTGGTTTCCTGCACCAACACAAGTGCGAAAAGTGGTTTTTCAACACTAACACAAGTGCGGAAAGTGTTTTTTCAACACTAACACAAGTGCGAAAAGTGGTTTTTCAACACTAACACAAGTGCGAAAAGTGGTTTTTTTCAACACTATCACAAGTGCAAAAAGTGTTTTTTCCACACTAATACAAGTGCAAAAGTGGTTTTCAACACTAACACAAGTGCGAAAAGTGGTTTTTCAACACTACCACAAGTGCAAAAAGTGTTTTTTCCACACTAATACAAGTGCAAAAGTGGTTTCCTGCACCAACACAAGTGCGAAAAGTGGTTTTTCAACACTAACACAAGTGCGAAAAGTGGTTTTTCAACACTACCACAAGTGCAAAAAGTGTTTTTTCCACACTAATACAAGTGCAAAAGTGGTTTCCTGCACCAACACAACTGCGAAAAGTGGTTTTTCAACACTAACACAAGTGCAAAAAGTGGTTTTTCAACACTATCACAAGTGCAAAAAGTGTTTTTTCCACACTAATACAAGTGCAAAAGTGGTTTCCTGCACCAACACAAGTGCGAAAAGTGGTTTTTCAACACTAACATGAGTGCGAAAAGTGGTTCTTCAACACTATCACAAGTGCAAAAAGTGTTTTTTCCACACTAATACAAGTGCAAAAGTGGTTTCCTGCACCAACACAAGTGCGAAAAGTGGTTTTTCAACACTAACACAAGTGCGAAAAGTGGTTTTTCAACACTATCACAAGTGCGAAAAGTGGTTTTTCAACACTAACACAAGTGCGAAAAGTGGTTTTTCAACACTATCACAAGTGCAAAAAGTGGTTTTTCCACACTAATACAAGTGCAAAAGTGGGTTCCTGCACCAACACAAGTGCGAAAAGTGGTTTTTCAACACTAACACAAGTGCGAAAAGTGGTTTTTCAACACTAACACAAGTGCGAAAAGTGGTTTTTCCACACTAATACAAGTGCAAAAGTGGTTTTTCAACACTAACACAAGTGCGAAAAGTGGTTTTTCAACACTAGCACAAGTGCAAAAAGTGTTTTTTCAACACTAACACAAGTGCAAAAAGTGGTTTTTCCACACTAATACAAGTGCAAAAGTGGTTTCCTGCACCAACACAAGTGCGAAAAGTGGTTTTTCAACACTAACACAAGTGCGAAAACGTGGTTTTTCAACACTAGCACAAGTGCAAAAAGTGTTTTTTCCACACTAATACAAGTGCAAAAGTGGTTTCCTGCACCAACACAAGTGCGAAAAGTGGTTTTTCAACACTAACACAAGTGCGAAAAGTGGTTTTTCAACACTATCACAAGTGCAAAAAGTGGTTTTCCCACACAAATACAAGTGCAAAAGTGGTTTCCTGCACCAACACAAGTGCGAAAAGTGGTTTTTCAACACTAACACAAGTGTGAAAAGTGGTTTTTCAACACTATCACAAGTGCAAAAAGTGTTTTTTCCACACTAATACATGTGCAAAAGTGGTTTCCTGCACCAACACAAGTGCGAAAAGTGGTTTTTCAACACTAACACAAGTGCGAAAAGTGGTTTTTCAACACTAACACAAGTGCGAAAAGTGGTTTTTCAACACTAACACAAGTGCGAAAAGTGGTTTTTCAACACTAGCACAAGTGCAAAAAGTGTTTTTTCAACACTAACACAAGTGCGAAAAGTGGTTTTTCCACACTAATACAAGTGCAAAAGTGGTTTCCTGCACCAACACAAGTGCGAAAAGTGGTTTTTCAACACTAACACAAGTGCGAAAAGTGGTTTTTCAACACTATCACAAGTGCAAAAAGTGTTTTTTCCACACTAATACAAGTGCAAAAGTGGTTTCCTGCACCAACACAAGTGCGAAAAGTGGTTTTTCAACACTAACACAAGTGCGAAAAGTGGTTTTTCAACACTATCACAAGTGCAAAAAGTGTTTTTTCCACACTAAAACAAGTGCAAAAGTGGTTTCCTGCACCAACACAAGTGCGAAAAGTGGTTTTTCAACACTAACACAAGTGCGAAAAGTGGTTTTTCAACACTATCACAAGTGCAAAAAGTGTTTTT
>NW_027619147.1:0-51527 GCF_964187855.1 Myxine glutinosa
AGCCTATTGGGTTTTTTTTTGTTTTTTGGGGGGGGGTTTTGTATACAAGATCGAGGCTCGTGAAAGAGCGAACATTAATCACACAGAAAGACAAACAGACACACAAAACAAATAACATCGGGAGCGGTAGACAAGATGGGGAGAGAGGGGGAAGGACACAAACACAACATTTGAGAGCAGGGACCGAGAGACATGGAGACATCGAGAGAACTGTGGGAGGGAGAGGGCTTTGGGGGGGAGGCATGGGAAGGGGGGGGTGGGAGAGGTATAAAACATATGGACACTGCCAAGACTTCCAGGAAAGAAGTTGGAATTTCAAACAAGGTGGATCTGGGGTGAATTAGTGGGGGTAGAAAAGATCAAGGTTTTGGATGGGGGAAGATAAGAGATGGTGGTGAACAGCTGTTTTAAAGACCGGGAGGGAGGAGTGGGATTGAAGAGAGTGAGGGAGTTTGTTCCAGAGGATGGAGAAAAGAGGAATGAAAGTGTGAAGGTGAGCAGAGAGTCTTGATTTTGGCAGTTTCACCAGAAGAGGGTTGCTGGCAGATTTTGTGCAACCTGTAGGAATATTTGGGGGAAAGAGCACAGACAGAGCTGCGGGAGCAAGGCCGGAGATGAGTCGGCAGAAGACAGAAAGACCACCAACCTGCCTGCGGTGAGTGAGTGAAAGGCCCTCAGAGTTAGCTTCATCTCGGGAGATTCCAATGACTCTGAAAGCTTTGGTTTCAACAGCCTGAATCTGAGCTAGGTGTGAGGCAGGAGCACCGGCCCAGAGAGGAGAACAGTATTCCATTGAGCTGCGGATGAAAGCCTTGTATGTGGTGAGGATCTCAGGTGTGCCAAGGAAGGACTTCGCATGACGGAGGATGCCCCAGTCGTCGACTGGCTTTGGAGGCCAGCTTGGAAATGTGGTTTTCCCAAGAAAGATCTTGGCAGATAGTGAGACCCAAAAGCTTGAGTGACAGAACTTCTTGGAGAGGATTGTTGAGAAGGTAGATGGGAGGGTTGTCCAGTCGGTCTTTTCGGAGAGACATAGTGAGAGTGTGAGATTTGTCAGGATTGAAAGACATGTTCCACTTGTTTGACCAGTTTGTGATTTTGTCCAGGTCTGCAGAGAGTGAAGAGGCTGCTGCCTGCCGATCTGAGGGTGGAGATATGGAGGGTCAGAGAGTGGAGTCATCAGCAAAGAGATAGAGAGGATTTTCCAGAGAGTCAGAAAGATCATTGATGGATACCAAAAAAAGCACAGGGCCCAGAACACTGCCTTGAATAACTCCAGCCTGAACAGGAAGGGGAGATGAGAGAATTCCATTCAGGGCCACACATTGACTGCGACCGGAAAGGAAGACCGCAAGCCATGCGTGGAGATTTCCATGGATACCATAGGAGGAGAGTTTGGTGAGCAGAGCGGGGTGCCAGACCGTTTCGAAGGCACGAGATATGTCAAGGGAGACAGCTCTGATTTCCTGTTTGGCGTTGAGGACCTCCATTCATTGTTGAGACAGCTGAAGCAGCATGTCCAGAGTAGAATAACCTGGTCTGAATCCAAATTGATGATCAGAGATCAAGCCATTGGAGAAGAGGAAGGATTTGATATCAGAAGCGATGATGGATACCATGACCTTGCTGATGATTGGGAAAAGGCTGATTGGTCTGTAGTTGCAAGGAGCTGTTTTTGCACCTTTTTTATGTCAAGCGGTAATGTTTACTGATTTCCAAGATGATGGCAGATGACCTTGAGCAAAAGAGAAGGTGAAGAGAACAGAGAGAGGGTGAGATATAGTGGCAGAACAGGATTTTAGGACCCGTGGGCTGATGCCGTCTGGTCCAGTTTCAGATTCAGAGTCGAGGTTTGACAGAAACTTCTCCACCTTGTCAGGAGAGAAGGACACAGAGTCCAGGAGCAGCTGGGTACAACTGGGTAAGGTGGGTATAGAGAGAGATGGGTTTGGTACACAAGATTTTGAGGCAAACACAGAGTTGGGGCATTCAGCTTTTTCACATGTGGAGTCAGATGTGTAGCCATTTGAGGTAAGGGAGGGGATGGAAGGGGAACAAACACCAGATACAGATTTGACCAGACGCCACCAGGATTTGGAGTATGGAGACAGGTTTGAGAGTTCAGTCTTGAGAGTAGAGAGATATTGTTTCCTGGCTCTCCTCTTGTATATCACAAGAGGGTAGACACACACTTGTTCCGGGCTTTGTGAAAGGAAAAGAGATTGCCTTCCATTGGATTTGCCTTCCAGGAGGCGAAGGCAAGTTGTTTCAGGGCAACTGCCTCACCACAAGATTCCGTGTACCATGGATGGGAGGAAGGGTATGACAACTGAAGATGAGATGGGATAAATCTGTGCATGAGCGAGAGCAATTTTCTTTGAAAGAATTCCCAGGATGAGTTGACGTCAGAGGCAGTAGAGATGGCAGACCAGTCCAGATGATTAATGGCTGCTTGAAGACCATGCCAGTCGGCCTGAGTGAAATGCCAGACTCGTCGATGCTGAGGAGGCTCTCTGAGAATGGCCAGAGAGACGTCCACTTTAACAAGGAAATGATCAGATGAACCGAATTGAGCAGAAGAACAGCAAACATTTGCAGGGAAGTTCGTCATAACCAAGTCACTCAGGCTGACTGGCACATTTCTAGATTTTTTAAATTTTTTATTATTCTTTTACTACCCCCAATTAGCATGCTGTATTCTTTTATCTACCCCCAACAAACGTAACAATATTAATAAGCATATATGAAGAAGTGACAACTTCAATGCAAGAGTGAATCAAGTTTCCAATAATCAAGAAAATTATTTGAAATATCATTATTTTATTTCACACGAGAGAAAATACAGAATCTTCACTGCAGGCAACATCACATCCCCACCCTGCAGTTTCAAATATTTTTCGAAACGATTATTTTCTTCTCCAATGTTTTTCCTCTCTCTTTCCCTCCCCTTTCGTCTTATCACTCTTAATTCCCATTTCCATTTCACTGTTACCTCTTTTCAATGTCAATCTTTCTGCCTCCTCACTCCGACTGTACTTCTCTTTCCATTTCCCTATTTCCGTTTCAGTTACTTTTCTCCTCTCCTTTTTATATTCCCTCGTTTTGCTTTCAACTGCATTTTCTTGACTTTTTCGACACATGTCGTGTGTTTTCTCTCGATCCCGATCGTGGTCAACGTCCCTCTCTTGATCACGATTGCGACCAACGTCCCTATCTTGATCACGATTGCGACCAACGTCCCTCTCTCGATCACGACGAGCATCCCCCTTTTGATCCCAATCACGACCAACATTGCTCTCTCGATCCAAATCATCATCCCTCTCTAGATCCCGATTGCGACCAGCGAGCCTCTCTCGCTCCTGATCATGACCAACATCCCTCTTTCGACCAACATTGCTCTCTCGATCCAAATCATCATCCCTCTCTAGATCCCGATTGCGACCAGCGACCTTCTCTCGCTCCTGATCATGACCAACATCCCTCTTTCGACCAACATTGCTCTCTCGATCCAAATCATCATCCCTCTCGAGATCCCGATTGCGACCAGCGAGCCTCTCTCGCTCCTGATCATGACCAACATCCCTCTTTCGACCAACATTGCCCTCTCGATCCAAATCATCATCCCTCTCTAGATTTTGACCACAACCATTATCTCTCTCACAATCCTGATCGCGTCCAATGCCCCTCTCATGGCCTAGATGTTGACCAATGTCCCTCTTATGATCCAGATCTCTGCCATCATCCATCTCTCCATCACGATCATGACCAATATCCCTCTCTTGAATACGACTGGTGCACCTCTGTCTAATACAATCTCGCTGGGCGTCGCTCATATCATGATCGCGGATTCCATCCCTCTTCAGCTGACCTTTTGCAGCAAGCTTCTGTTCTTCACCATCTTCACTTTCACTGCAAAGATAATGATGCAAATGACAAACGTAGAATCGCGAGATGCTTCCGATTTTCCTTGCATTCTCAAACTATTAGCACAGAACACTGCAGTCAAAACATTGTCGCAATCAATCAATCAATCAACATTAATTTATGTAATACAAAATATTAGTTGAAGATCACTCCTACAACTATTTTTTTTCCACTCGATCAAGCACAGGAAACCAAAAAATTGTATGCTTTAAAATACTTCTGAGCAATCATTTGAATGTAAAGCAAGTAGAGCACAGAGATTTAGAAATTGCTTTGCACAATCAACTTTTTCTACACCTGGAGTGCAGCAGTGGATATTTTGTGGAGAAAGACTCTCTTTCATATCTTGTTGCTACCTTCACGTTTTCGTCTCTTTCCTTTGTGGTTCCACTCCCTGATGGAAAAGAATAGTAAGGCATGAGGAAGAGCTCAGCAGTAACGAAGGAACGCAAAGTTCAGCAGTAAAATAAGGACAGCTTACCTGAAAGGGGTTGATGCCGAAGTCGAGCCACAGACTGACTGAAATCGACGTGAATTCTTCTGTCATCGATGAGTACATTGTCCATACGGAAATACGCTTTCACACAGTCCTCCTCCTGTACGGTGCAAGGTTAGGGATATTTACAAATTTCAGGACATCATTGTTAAGCAGGACGCAAGCAGCATCTCAGGGAAGAGTATCACAAGCTGTAGTGGAGTGATCACAGCAGAAGAGCACAGGCCGCAGTGGAAATATTGCAGCAGATGGTCAATGCAGAAAGTATTGGATTCAAAGCAGCAAAATCAGTAGCATAAGTGAGTAGTATGAAAATTGGTGTTCTGGTTCAGCTCAGCTCATCTCTACCAAGGAACGACGCCGCTTTATCTCCACCTTTAGGTGGGTGGGAGGTTTTGTAAATTTCTCAATACAATTATGATTTTAAGATTCCACCCATATGAAGCTGCTCTCTCCGTATGTAAACTCATTCACGGGTGCGCAGCTTTTGGGGTCGCTGCACTGTCCTAAAGTGGGTGGCAGTTTTTATAAGATTTCTCAAAAGTTGTTAAAATATATTTCGGGCTCTCACCCGTGCATAGCATGGGTACCTCGCTAGTCTCAAATAACTTTGTACCATAAAATTTTCTTTTTTATAATCGCTTTGTTTAGGAAATGGTCTAGTTTAGCTCCCTTTGGAAATTGCCGAGCTTAGCTGCCCCTGCTGTCACCCACCTTTGAGTACACAAGAAGTGCCTGATAGAATGACTTAGAATTACGAAACAAATTTATAAGTGCTGAAATTTAAAAAAAATCATCTGAAGTAATTTTACTAAATAAATGGTGAGTAAAACGGGGTTTATTGTGAGACCTGTGATATGTGCAGGTAGTGGACAAAAAAAGGAAACACCTGAATAAATGAGGGACACCAAGCAACGGCTTCCACATAGGTGTGGCCCCATGTGTTAAGGAAATAACTTCCTCGCATCCTTAGGGTTATGTATAAAATTGCTGCCCAGGCCTGGTTGCCTATAATTATGGCTGGCTTGGGTGCAAGAGGAGACTTTCCAATTCCCCCCATTAACAGAGCACGTGTGATCGCCCAACGGTTTTATGAGAATGATACTGATATTATCCACATGTCATGGCCTTCTCAGTCACCAGATCTAAACCCAATCAAGCATTTATGGGATATTCTGGAACGACGTCTGAGACAGCATTTTAGATCTCCATCAAACGGGTGTGAGTTGATTGACTTTCTCATGCAAGAATGGTGCCGCATCCCTCCTGCAGAATTCCAGATGCTGGCCGTCTCTATGCTGCGGTGCATACAGGCCATACTGGCCGCACATGGTGAATTTACATTGATGTTTCAATTTTTTGTCCACGACCTGCATATCACAATTCAAAACTTCTTCGAACGCAAGAGAAGATGACGTCATACTGACATGTGTGAATTGATGAAAAGAATGCACTGTGGTGTACGCAAGTAATGATGGACCAAAAAGACATCGATAAAGTAATCGACAAACAAATATCGATTAGAAGAATACTATAGAATAACAAAAGGTTAGCTTTCTCAAAACATTGTTTTTGATTTCTAATCCATATATACAGCGGCCTGCAAAATTATTCACCCCCTACCAATAATGCCCTATTTAGATGAATTACGAATTATGTAGAAACAATTTTTCCAAATTAACTTTTTTCATAACTGAAGAGATCAAACTAAACACTTACATTTGAAAGAGGTTACATGTCAGAAATACCTGCAAAAAGCATGTACAGATCAAAATTCACTGGTTGCAAAAGTATTCGGCCTCTTAGGTCAGTACTTGGTGGAAGCACCTTTTGCAGCAATGACTGATGAGTCTTTCTGGGTAATAGGTCTCTACCAGCTTTGCACAGTGAGATGGTGAAATGTTCGCCCATTGTTCATGTGAAAATTGCTCTCGTTCTGCCAAGTTTGATGGGCATCGTCGATGGACTGCAATCTTTAAGTCTCACCATAAATGTTCAATTGGGTTCATATCAGGACTTTGACTGGGCCACTCAAGAACATTTATTTTCTTCTTTTTCAGCCACTCCAGTGTAGCTTTCAGATCATTGTCCCATTTCATTTCATTTCAGTGCTTAGTGTTCCAGATCATTGTCCTGTGGAAATATGAATCTCCTACCCAGTTTCAGATTCATGGCCGACTCAAACAGGTTTTCATCAAGGATTCTCCTGTACTTTGCACCATCCATTATCCCTTTTATCCTGACAAACTTGCCAGTCCGTGCTGATGAAAATCATCCCCATAACATGATGCTGCCACCACCATGTGCTTGACAGTATGGATGGCGTTAACTGGGTGATGTGCAGTGTTAGGCTTGCGCCAGACGTAGCGATTTGAATTTAGACTAAAAAGTTCAATTTTTGTCTTGTCTCACCACAAAACGTTTCTCCAAATGCCTGCAGTATCACTAACATATCATATGTTTTATGTGTCAGTTTGTCTTTTTGTGATCAATGTTAGCTCTTACACGAGCCTCGATCTTGTATACAAAAAATAAAATAAAATAAAAACAAACACGCTTTTTCACAAACTCCCTCTGAGCTTTTAGATATGTCTTTTTCAGTCTTTTATTTTTTGTAACATTTTGGGGTCCCAGTTGGTGTCGTCGGGTAGGTAGGAGGTTTCATAAGTTACTCAATAAAATTATGATTTTGAAATGCGATCGTCACAAACCTGATTCACAAAATGAATCCAGAAGAGAAGAGATGACAACAATGGGCTGATTTGATAATATCTCAATACAGCCGTGATCGTATTTTCTTAGATACTACTTGACCAAAAGTATGTGGACACCCGAACATCACTCATCTCATTCCAAATTCATGGACATTAATATGGAGTTGTTCCCCCTCCTTTGCTGCTATAACAGCCTCCACTCTTCTTGGAAGGCTTTCCACTAGATGATAGAACATTGCTGCGGGGATTTGCTTCCATTCAGCCACAAGAGCATTAGTGAGGTCGGGCACTGATGTTGGGCGATTAGGCCTGGCTTGCTGTCGGCGTTCCAATTCATCCCAAAGGTGTTGGGTTCTTGGGTGATGTTGGGTGTTGGTCCATCAATATGGACCTCGCTTTGTGCACTGTGGCATTGTCATGCTGAAACAGGAGAGGGCGTTCCCCAAACTGTTACCACATAGTTGGAAGCACACAATCGCCTAGAATTAAAAAAAAAAATTTTGTATAAAAGATCGAGGCTCGTGTAAGAGCTACATTAATCACAAAAAAACAAACGGACACATAAAACATATAACAAAGGGAGCGGGAGACAAGATGGGGAGAGAGGGGGAAGCACACAAGCACATTTGAGAGCAAGGACATCGGGAGATCTGTGGGAGGGAGAGGGCTTGGGGGGAGGAGGCGTGGGAAGGGGGGTGGGAGAGGTGTAAAACACATGGACACTGCTAGGACTTCCAGGAAAGAAGTCGGTATTTCAAAAAAGTGGATCTGGGGTGAATTAACGGGGGTAGAAAAGATCAAGGTTTTGGAAGGGGGAGGATAAGAGATGGTGGTGAACAGCTGTTTTAAAAACTTGGAGGGAGGAGTGGGATTGAAGAGAGTGAGGAAGTTTGTGCCAGACGTGGGAGAAAAGAGGAATGAAAGAGTGAAGGTGAGCAGAGAGTCTTGATTTTGGCAGTTTATCCATAAGAGGGTTGATGGCTGATCTTGTGCGACTTGTCGGAGTATTTGGGGGACAGAGCACAGACAGAGCTGGGGGGGGGGGGGGGGGATAGGCCGAAGAGGGGTCGGTAGAAGACAGAAAGACCACCAACCTGCCTGATTGCGTGCCAATGTCATTGTATGCTGTAGCGTTAAGATTTCCCTTCACTTGAACTAAGGGGCCAAGCCCGAACCATTAAAAACAGCCCCAGACCATTATTCCTCCTCCACCAAACTTTACAGTTGGCACTATGCATTCAGGCAGTTGCATTCTCCTGGCATCCGCAAAACCCAGATTTGTCCGTCGGAATGCCAGATGGTGAAGCGTGATTCATCACTCCAGAGAACGCGTTTCCACTGCTCCAGAGTCCAATGGCGGTGAGCTTTACACCACTCCAGCCGACGCTTGGTATTGCACATGGTGATCTTAGGCTTGCGCGCAGCTCCTCGGCCATGGAAACCCATTTCATGAAGCTCCCGACGAACAGTTGTTGTGCTGACGTTGCTTCCAGAGGAAGTTTGGAACTCCGTAGTGAGTGTTGCAACCGAGGACAGATGATTTTTACACGCTTCAGCACTCGGCGGTCCCGTTCTGTGAGCTTGTGTGGCCTACCACTTCGTGGCCGAGCTGTTGTTGTTCCTAGACGTTTCACTTCACAATAACAGCACTTACAGTTGACCGTGGCAGCTCTAACAGGGCAGAAATTTGACAAGCTGACTTGTTGGAAAGGTGGCATCCTAAGACGGTGCCACGAGAAAGTCACTGAGCTCTTCAGTATGGCCCATTCTACTGCCAATGTTTGTCTATGGAGATTGCATGGCTGTGTGCTTGATTATATATACCTGTCAGCAATGGGTGTGGTTGAAATAGCCGAATGCACTAATTAGAAGGGATGTCCGCATACTTTTGGTCATGTAGTGTATTAGGACTATAGTATAATGATTGGAATGATGCCATTTTAGTGGGGCGGCTTAGCCCAAATATTCAAAAGAATTGTGCATTTTGTGATACAAGCACCAAATTTGGCACAAATGTACATTAATATGTTGCGAACATTTTCAGATATTGGGCCACTTGAAATTCCGTAATTTTTTTTTTCAAATTTTTTCAAATTTCGTAATTTCAAATTTTTCGGGTGACACCGTCACAATTTCGGTCTTCGAGGCCGGCCGATAGGCAAAGTGTGACCGGAAGGGACGAGGTTCTCCTGACCACGTGGCCCTCGATCTGGGAAGCGAGAGGCGTTCCATTAGTGGACGCGCCCCTCACGCCCGACTTTTGGGTGGCCCCGGCAGGCCGTTTGTTTTGACGTTCCGTGACAGGCCCCGCACCCCCACCTCCGGGCCGACCGGAAGCTTGTGCTGAGTACATCATACCTGAACAACTCAGTGAGGCAGAACACAGCAGTGCACACCAGGGTGACCCCTTCAGTGCATAAACCAATTAACCTGTCCACTGCAGGGCATATAGAAATGAAGTTATTTTCTGCATATAATAATAATATAAGTTCAGTTCTATATAACAATTTCTGTTATCACCACTACCACTACAACTACCACTACTACAAGCTTTGTCTGGAATTTTGTGGACTAACAGACAAACAGACATACAGACAAGCTGGGATCAAAACATTACCTCCTTCCACCATTGAGTGTAGAGGTAAACATCATGGAAATTATATCATGCCCTAGATTTAATTCATGCTTACCCGTGTATTTGCTTCACTGGTTCACAAGGTCTTTTGCATACATGTAATTCAAACTCTCGTCTTCATTGCTGACCACACAATGTTCGCAACATATTAATGTACATTTGTGCCAAATCTGGTGCTTGTATCACAAAATGCACAATTCTTTTGAATAATTGGGCTAAGCCGCCCCACTATATCGGCCGGCCTCGAAGACCGAAATTGTGACGGTGTCACCCGAAAAATTTGAAATTACGAAATTTGAAAAAATTTGAAAAAAAAAATTACGGAATTTCAAGTGGCCCAATATCTGAAAATGTTCGCAACATATTAATGTACATTTGTGCCAAATTTGGTGCTTGTATCACAAAATGCACAACAGGTTTGCTATGCTGCTACACTATATCACTCAATGGTGAAGAATTACTTTTAAAAAACAATTAAATAATTCTGATATCCGAATCCATATTCAGATCTTCACTAAAATCGAAACGAATCGTCCTTGTCAGACACCCAACCTCTCCACCAAGTTCGTCCAAATCCGTCCACAACCTTTTGAGAAATCCTGCTATGTATCGTTTTGGCCCGATCTCCCATTGGTGAATAATCACTTTAAAAATCAATTAAATAATTCTCATATCCGAATCCATATTCAGATCTTCACCAAAATCGAAACGAATCGTCCTTGTCAGACACCCAACCTCTCCACCAAGTTCGTCCAAATCCATCCACAACCTTTTGAGAAATCCTGCTATGTATCGTTTTGGCCCGATCTCCCATTGGTGAATAATCACTTAAAAAATCAATTAAATAATTCTCATATCCGAATCCATATTCAGATCTTCACCAAAATCGAAACGAATCGTCCTTGTCAGACACCCAACCTCTCCACCAAGTTCGTCCAAATCCGTCCACAACCTTTTGAGAAATCCTGCTATGTATCGTTTTGGCCCGATCTCCCATTGGTGAATAATCACTTTAAAAAACAATTAAATAATTCTCATATCCGAATCCATATTCAGATCTTCACCAAAATCGAATCGATTAGTCCTTGTCACACACACAGCCTGTCCACAAATTTCGTCCGAATCTGTCCACAACCTTTTGAGATATCTTGTTCACAAACGGACAGACAGACAGTGGTGAAAACAAAAGCTCCATCCACCTTTGTTAGCGGAGGTAATAAATGGCACCCAACATCTTCACCAAACATGTAATACAGAGTGGCCCGAAAGTACATTTACCAAGATGGCCGTGTTCATTTTCACCAAAATAAGTGTACGTCACACAACACAACGGCACAACTTAGCAAACGGTGAGAGTGCGGTTCACGTGAAACATGCGAATAACTTGATGAATTTGTTCGTGGTGCAGAAGCTGTGCACCAATGACAACTACCCTCCAAGATAGCAAGCAGTGTGCGCTGTTGTCAAGGAACCTCCATGAAGACCAGACCAGAAGAGCAGTCAGGGCAGCAATTTGCAGTTTTTTTTTTTGTTTGTTTGTTTGTTTTTGTATATAAGATCGAGGCTCTGGTAAGAGCTAACATTAATCACAAAAAGACAAACTCACACATAAAACATAAGATAAAGGGAGCGGGAGACAAGATGGGGAGAGAGAGGGACGCACAGAAGTACAGCATTTGAGAGCAGGGACATCGGGAGATCTGTGGGAGGGAGAGGGCTTGGGGGGAGGAGACACGGGAAGTGGAGGGGGGTGGGGGGGAATAGCTTTGCCTTGTTCAGGAAATAGCCTTGACCAGGGCTTCAGTGATAGCTCGTCTACTCCTCAATTATAAAGGACATCGTGGGATCTATAACGTCCACCAACTAATGCTAGCAGATGGGACGCCCCGGTTTAACGTCCATCTGATACACATTGATGTTTCACTGCCTGTGAAACACCAGGTTGACAGTTTATAGCTTAGGCTGAGATTCAAACCTAGGTTAGACAGCTCTGAGGTAGGTAAGCACACCGAAAGGTTGTCCTACCATTTTCCACATTTTTTTCCGACAATGGATGAAAAATAAAACAAAGGAAGTGTTCGATTTGCTTGCCTTCTTCATTCACAAACATTTGACAACGATCAACCACAGAGTGACAGATTGTGGAACGATGTAAAACTCATTCAATTAAGATCAAGTGATTCACATCACAAGGGTTTTTTTTCTTTTGAGCATCAACGATAATGCTCTACAATGGAAAATCACGGTGTCAAATCAAGGGAGCCTGGCGGCTACTCAGTGGTTCCTCGACAGCCAATTATCCACTGCGGGAATGCTTCATGTTGGAAATCTCACACAACTCGTCCATAATGTAGGAGAACTCCATTGTGCTGGCAGATCAATGTTTCATGGATCTTCTCGAAATTGTGGCAGCATCGTTGGAATTTCTGCGGACTGTCGGGGAATGTGTCAGAGACCAGCTGTCTGTTTCTGGCTCATCTTGGTCGACCATTTATTGGTGCGTTGTTGGCAAGGGTCACACTAGTTGGTTTACCATTGGCTTCCCAGTTGTTAGGGCAGGGGTTTGTAATTTGTTCAGAGCGCAGTCGATAGCTCACCCTCACTTTGAGGACACCGTGGGGTCTTTAACATCCACCAACAAAAACTGGCAGATGTGATGTCCAGTTTGAGGTCCATCCGAGGGACGGCACACATATTGATGAATCACCCTGCCTGTGAAACAGCACAATTTTTATTTTTTTTGAATACAAGATCGAGGCTCGTGAAAGAGCTAACATGAATCACACAAAACATCAAACAGACACATACAACATATAATAAGGGGAGCGGTAGACAAGATGGGGAGAGAGGGGGAAGCACACAAACACAACATTTGAGAGCAGGGACATCGAGAGATCTGTGGGAGGGAGAGGGCTTGGGGGGAGGTGGAAGAGGTATAAAACATATGGACACTGCAAGGACTTCCAGGAAAGAAGTTGGAATTTCGAAAAAGTGGATCTGGGGTGAATTAGCGGGGGTAGAAAAGATCAAGGTTTTAGATGGGGGAAGATAAGAGATGATGGTGAACAGCTGTTTAAAAGACCTAGAGGGAGGAGTGGGATTGAAGGGAGTGTGGGAGTTTGTTCCAGAGGCGCGAGAAAAGAGGAATGAAAGAGTGAAGGTGAGCAGAGAGTCTTGATTTTGGCAGTTTAACCATAAGAGGGTTGCTGGCAGATCTTGTGCGACCTGTAGGAATATTTGGGGGACAGAGCACAGAGAGAGCTGGGGTAGCTAGGCCGGAGAGGAGTCGGTAGAAGACGGAAAGACCACCAACCTGCCTGCGGTGAGTGAGTGAAAGGCCCTCGGAGTTAGCTTCATCGCGGGAGATTCCAATGATTCTGAAAGCTTTGGTTTTCGCTTTTTTATTTTTCAGCAATGACAGGTTTTAGCCGGGTTGGGTTGCGAGTGTGCGTATCTCAAGACCATGTTGCCAGCCCACCACAACAATAGTTAAAGGACAATAATCCTCTGATCTTGAACCAGACATCTCTCCATATCATCGACCTGAATTTTGTTTAATCTCCACTGCTTAAAAAACGTAGAAAAGCAATTATATTACACTAGGCAAGAGGACCTTTTGGGCCACAGGGCAAGTCCATTTGGAGACCTAATTCGACTTTGACGTAATTATGGTCTTCAAGCTCGTTTCATTGAATTTTATGCTTTCATCAAATGTTATGGATCGTTGAACGTAGTTTCCAAAATATAGTTGATCATATTATCGTTAAAGTAATCAAAGGTCATTTTGTAATTGGGAGAGTCAATAATCAACGATAATTATGAATGAACTGTTAAGGGGTCAACCTCGAGGGGAGCCCCGGCAGAAAGATGTATGGTCCTTGGGTGAAAATAAGTCAATCAATAACGAGTCCACACCAAGGGTTACGAACAAACCCCAATATATTCCCAAATCCCGCACAGGAATCACAATGCGTTTACAGCACTTCCATACAATCCTTATCTATAGTATAGGTGGCGCCACCTTAACCCACAACAGTGTTGGCAACACTCACGGCCCTTGCCCCCAATGTCTCTGCACGTCTCCCAGGTGACGTCGAGTCGAACCAGCGATCGGGGAAGCAATGTCCGATTCCTGCACGCCTCCCAGGTGACGTCGAGTCGATCCAGCGATCGGGGAATCTAGGTCCGATTCCAATCCGGGGCTGGGAGTGAGGATACTCGACAACCTCAGCGAGGATACCCGACTTCGCAGGTTCCGCAGTAATCCGGCGCTCTCCTGACGCACGGACTTCGGTTCACAGAGGCACGGTTCCCTTGTCCTTCACGTTCGGCGGCTCGGTCTCGAGCTCCAGTCTCAACTCTCAACCATCTCCTTCCAATCTCTTTCGTGCGCCAGGCCCAAGGTGCGACCCATACACGCCCTCGTAGGCGTCGAGGCGAACAGTGCTGGGTGCTTGGTTCTTTCCAGGACCACACGGCACCTTGACACGTAACCGGCAATCAATCACCCCGCACAGGTAACTCCTCTCGCCAGACGGGCTTTTCCAACTCCGTTCCAAAGTAGGTAACGATCGCCTCCGCTCGCGTCGGAGCTCTCGAAGCTTAAGATGGCCGCCCTTTTTCTTCTCCTCCTCCTCTTCTTCACGATCCCGTTTCCGGTCTCGTTTTTCCCAGAAGGGCTCCTGACCCTTTAATCACAACAACCTTTAATAGAATATACATTAATAAGAAAGGACCTGAATTGTAACCCCCATAAACCCGGAATTCGTAACATTTCCCCCCTTCAAGAAAGAAAGTTTGAACACCGCGAAAACTTTCTTTGCAGGCCAACTTTGATAAACAAACCAAAATAACTCACACCCCAAATCATCAGTTCCCCCCGGGCACAATTATCACATCTCAAAAATAAAGCAACAAACCCCCAGAGATTCCAAAGGTAATTCCCTCTGGACCAAGCGTCAACAACTTCTAGTTTCTCTTGGATGACGGTTAAGGGGTGGTGACCAAAGCCCCAAAGTTACACAACTCGATAGCACTTTTTCGGGAGGCCCAGCTGAGTACTCACTACATGGACGCCTTAAAGAATGTGGAGTTCACGGTTAGTCCGGGGACGAAGGTTCATTACATGGACGCCTTTAAGAACGTGGAGTTCACGGTTAGTCCGTGCAGGAAAGTTCACTACCTGGACGCCTTTAAGAACGTGGCGTTCACGGTTAGTCCGTGTAGGAGCCCAGGCTCGGCAGCTCCACCGTATATAGTGCTTCAACTTCTCCGGACTCCTAACAGTTACGGTGGGACCCCTTGTCCCAGCCGTTACCTGACTGGCGGTCTCCTTCTCGGCCAGTGCTCTGACAATCATTCTTTCGGGAGGTGCCATAACTCTGGGAGCCTCCACAGTAATATCGGCTGCTGCCAACACCAAAACTACCGCCAAGTTGTCCTCTTCTGTAGACCTCTCGACGCCTATGAAATGCCTTCCCTACTGTTATGGTCCGACCCTCCAAATCCTTACCATTCCAATTCTTCTCTGCCTCTCTGGCGTCTTTTGTGCTTGCAAACGTGACAAAGCCGAACCCTCTTGACCGTTGCGTTTCCCTGTCTTTTACCAACTGCACTTCCACCAGCGGCCCATATCTGTTGAAGACAGAGGTCAGAACTGCTTCCTTTGTTTTGAAGTTCAGTCCCCCTACAAATAACTTGGTACGTTTGTCGCCATCCCGAGCTGGTGTGGTGTTATTTTCCTTGCTGGGCTCTTTACCAACCCCCGGGTTACCATAAACCTGACCCCCGGCCAAATCATTCCCGATAACCACAGATACTCCCTCTACAGGAAGCGTGGCTTGTAAACCGATGGTGACCGGTCCTGACACCAAATCGGATTCCAAATGGATGACATGAAGTGGCACCCTAACACAGCCACCGATCCCTTGCAACCGAACACTATCACCAGTTGCTGTACTCTTTGACAATGGCAAAATGCCTTCAAGCATTAAGGATTGATGGGCTCCTGTGTCCCTCAATACCCTAACAGGTCTTGGGTTAGTCAAGTCTCCCTCTAGTGAGACAAACCCCTCATAAATAAATGGTTGGTAACTCTTCTGTGGGCGATTTCTTACGTTTGCCATCGCATTCGGAGTTGTACTAGCCGGACTCCACTCTGGGTTGTCCCTTTTCATGAGGTAACAACTGGACATCAAGTGTCCAGGTTTTTTGCAAAAGGCACAAGTAGGCCCGGAGGAAAAACTCGTGGTCTGCCTCGGGCCCCCCAGGAAATAAGTTTGTCTTGGGCCCGTAGCCCCCTGATTTCGAACAGTTGGGGTATCAGAGTTGTCCCCATAATCCTCTCGAGGCCGCCGCCATGTATTGTCGTTCTCCGCACCGGTTGTTCCATAACTCCCCTGCTGAAGTCTAGGCGAGGAGTTAGGTTTGTGGACCCCTATCCGGTGTGTTAAGGCATAATCATCTGCCATGGTGGCTGCGTCCCACAACTTTGGTACTTTATTTTCCTGCAGGTACACTTTGATGTCCTCGTGGACACCCTGTTGAAATTCCTCCACCAGGATCAAGTCACGCAATGCTTCGAAGTCGTTCCCGACTCCTTTTGACTCACACCACCGATCAAACATGTTTTCTTTCACTCTGGCAAACTCCACATGGGTCTCACTCTCCCTCTTCCTGGCATTCCTGAATTTTTGCCGGTAAGCTTCAGGAACCAACTCATACGCTTTGAGAATGTGCTTCTTCACTACCTCATAATCTGCACATTGGTCCATTGGTAGCGCCGAATAAATATCTTGAGCTTTACCCACCAGCACACTTTGCACTAGTATGGTCCAGGCCTCCTCCGGCCAGTTTAACTGTCGAGCGACTTTCTCAAAGTGTGGAAAAAATTTAGCGACTTCCTTTTCACTGAAGGGTGGAACCAGCCTCACATGTCTGCCCACCTTCCAGGTGTTCTGGCTAGTTGTCGGCCCAGTCAGCAAGGGTGGTACCTCTCCCCGTTCTCTCATTAACTCCAGCTCCTTGAATTTAATTTCTTGCTGAAGCGCCATGTCACGTTCCTTTAATTCCCTTTCGGCTTTTCTCTCCTCTGCTTCGAGTTCCCTTGCAGCTCTCCTCTCCTCTGCTTTTCTCCCTTCTAACCTTTCCTGGAGTTCTCGTTCCACTCTCCTTTCCTCTGCTTGTTTCTCTTCTCTCCTCTCTTCTGCTTTCCTTTCCTCTTCTGATCTTTCCTTTTCTGCTTTCCTTTCTTCTTCTGCTCTTTCCTTTTCTGCTTTCTTTTCTTCTTCTGCTCTTTCCTTTTCTGCTTTCCTTTCTTCTTCTGCTCTTTCCTTTTCTGCTTTCCTTTCTTCTTCTTTGATCCGTT
Source organism: Myxine glutinosa (assembly GCF_964187855.1). Taxonomy (NCBI): domain Eukaryota; kingdom Metazoa; phylum Chordata; class Myxini; order Myxiniformes; family Myxinidae; genus Myxine; species Myxine glutinosa. The sequence goes on from NW_027619147.1 coordinate 17,136, forward strand.
CCTGGCTCCGTAATTGCAACTCCAGTTTCCGGAGCTCAACGTCTTCTGGGTCTTCGGGTAGCCACTCCCAGGCTAACTCGTCCCATGTTCCTAATCCCACCATAGACTGTATCACCATGGTCTGCAACTCTGCCTTCCTCAAATTAGTTCGGACTTCCAAGTTAAAATGTTTGGCCAATTTCAAGAGGTCCGATTTTAGTAATGCTTGGAACTGTGCCTCACTAGGGGTTACCGCAAAGTTCTGTGCCACAAACGCCATGGTGACTACTGGTAACACCTGTTAACCTTCACCCCAGAAATTTCCAACAAAGAAAAGCAACAGTATCACTATTATTGCTATTGTTTTTTTTTGTTTGTTTGTTTTTTTTGTTGTTGTTGTTTTGTCGAAAGAGCAAAACAATTTTGGGAACGTTGGAAAAGTTCCCACTCTTGGGAATTCTTTCCCGGACTAAAATTTCGAAAATTTTATAGATCCCGGACGTAGACCCAATTGCGAATCCGCAAATTGTAATTTGGACGAGCCCCCAATTCTGTTACGGGGTCAACCTCGAGGGGAGCCCCGGCAGAAAGATGTGTGGTCCTTGGGTGAAAATAAGTCAATCAATAACGAGTCCACACCAAGGGTTACGAACAAACCCCAATATATTCCCAAATCCCGCACAGGAATCACAATGCGTTTACAGCACTTCCATACAATCCTTATCTATAGTATAGGTGGCGCCACCTTAACCCACAACAGTGTTGGCAACACTCACGGCCCTTGCCCCCAATGTCTCTGCACGCCTCCCAGGTGACGTCGAGTCGATCCAGCGATCGGGGAAGCAATGTCCGATTCCTGCACGCCTCCCAGGTGACGTCGAGTCGATCCAGCGATCGGGGAATCTAGGTCCGATTCCAATCCGGGGCTGGGAGTGAGGATACTCGACAACCTCAGCGAGGATACCCGACTTCGCAGGTTCCACAGTAATCCGGCGCTCAACTGACGCGCGGACTTCGGTTCACAGAGGCACGGTTCCCTTGTCCTTCACGTTCGGCGGCTCGGTCTCGAGCTCCAGTCTCAACTCTCAACCGTCTCCTTCCAATCTCTTTCGCGCGCCAGGCCCAAGCTGCGACCCGTACACGCCCTCGTAGGCGTCGAGGCGAACAGCGCCGGACGCTTGGTTCCTTCCAGGACCACACGGCACCTTGACACGTAACCGGCAATCAATCACCCTGCACAGGTAACTCCTCTCGCCAGACGGGCTTTTCCAACTCCGTTCCAAAGTAGGTAACGATCGCCTCCACTCGCGTCGGAGCTCTCGAAGCTTAAGATGGCCGCCCTTTTTCTTCTCCTCCTCCTCTTCTTCACGATCCCGTTTCCGGTCTCGTTTTTCCCAGAAGGGCTCCTGACCCTTTAATCACAACAACCTTTAATAGAATATACATTAATAAGAAAGGACCTGAATTGTAACCCCCATAAACCCGGAATTCGTAACAGAATGGCAAAGTGGGAAATGAAAATCAGAATAAACTTGAGGCCTTCACCAAAACCCATGAAGTCCTTTCCTTCATTCCAAGCTGTAGTCTTTGCTGGTAAAAGTTTGAGCTAATTTTGCATTTCCTATTCTCATAAGTTCGTCCAATTTTGGTGATAATTTGATGATTGTTGCATAATTGTACACCATTTTCCTGCCTTATAGTGTTATTCTGTGGCTCACAGGATGGCCTAGTCGCCCCAAAGCTGTCCAGTCTGGGTTTGAATCCCAACCCGCCTATAAACTGTCAGCCCTGTGTTTCCCAGGCAGGGCGATTCATCAATGTGTGTGCCGTCCATCAAATGGATGTGAAACTGGGCGTCCCATCTGCTAACATTAGTTAGCGGACGTTAACGATCCCACGGTGTCCTTCACGAAGAGTCGGTGAGCTATCACTGGCACCCTGGACAAATTGCAAATTCCTGCCCCAACTCTACTGCTGACAAGGCATTGGCAAACCACCCAAAATAACCCAAACCTTGCTCAGGAACTGCTTCATTAGCATTGATACTCTGTAAAGTGTTTGGTACATTGATGATGATGGTAATAGTGTTCTGTGCGTATGGAGTACTAGCAGGAGGACCCGGCATTGCCCGGTGGTATTCTAATCTTGTTGTTGACATTTTGAAAAAAATATATATATTTTTTCCTTTTGTGGATGCCTAAAACAGTTTGCAACACACACCCACTATGGAATGTGGTCAGGGATCATTTACTACTATATTTCACATAGCTACAAAGTATTAGGCACCATACAACAACAACAACAACAACAACATGCATTTTAAGGCCATTTTCCCTGCTAGAGCGGGGGTTAGCCTTGCGGGCCCCATGACAATCTTCTCCATTTTGCCCTATTTTCTGCATCTCCCCTTGTTATAACCCCCTTACCCGCATTTCTTCTTCGACCACCTTTAGCCAAGTCTTTCTCGGTCTTCCCCGTCCTCCACTTCCTTCTACATTCATTTCCATCACTCTTCTCAACCAGTCACTTTCATCCTTCCTCAACACATGACCAAACCATCTCAACCTGTTTGGCACTATAGAGCAAAAAAAAAAAAAATCCCCCCAAAAATTTGAACTTTTTTTCAAACTTTTCAATTATTTTGCCCAAAACACTACCAGACACTCACAGGTGAACCTCTGAAAGTTTGCTGAGGATCCGTTCAGCCATCTCTGAGCCAAATAGCGACAGACAGACAGATAGACAGACTCTCCTTATAGTATAGATTCATTTCATAATTACCTCCGCCACTAAAGATGGATAGAGATTATGTTTTCACCCCTGTCTGTCTGTTTGTTTGTCTGTCTGTTTGTCTGTGAGCAGGATATCCCAAAACATTATCGACGGATTTGAAAGAAATTTGATGGACTACCTGGGTGTGTGACAAGGACGAATTGGTTCGATTTTGGTGAACAGACGAATCCGGATCTGGATAAGAGAATGTTTAAGTGATCGCTTCACCATTGAGAAATGGGACCAAAAACGATTGAGAGATAGGGCATGATATTTCAAAAAGTTGTGGACCGGTTCGGACAAAACGAGGTGGATGGGTTGGTTAGGCGACAAGAACAAGCCGATTAGATTTAGGTTCAGGTCCGAATCCAGATCCGGCCCATCGGTGGATACAAAACATAAACTGTTCAGCCTGGTGGAGGTGTGCGCTCTATCGAGTTCCATCCTAGTTTGTGTTCTTTTCATAAATAGTCACTCGCTCTTTTCACATTTCCTTTCATTTGGTTGCTTATTTCTATCATCATCTAATTCCGACCAAGTACGACATGTAATGCCATTCCTGGAGCTATGATGATTCAGTAACTTGCTCTTGAGGGAGACTGTCCATGCTTGTTAAATCGATGACAACACCCGAACCAATGACACATTTAAGAGAAGTGCAGTCTGGAACATCCTGGTCTATCAGAAATGGCCTCAATTCCTACAAATGATGTTAACGAGCACCGAAAAGCTCTGGGCTCCTATAAAGTATGTAAATTGTGCAACTCAGCATTTGGAAATAATTTCCAACTTTGAATGCAGTATTTCTGAAACCACATCCTGAGTGTTCCACTGAAATGGCTTTTCGTGGCCCATAATTTGTTCCAAGAGTGAAGGGCACTTGAAAGGTCGCAAACATGCAACTAACAGCTGGAACAAAGATTATGCTAAATGTGAGCAAATCGTGAAAATGCAAGACAAGTGCAATTGGACAAAATTGGCTTGTCAGGACTTATGTTTCATACGTGGATCCAACATGTTGAGCATTAAGTTACTATGAGTATTTCAAGGACACACCTTGTACTTTTATGTTCTTTATCTGTATCGCCAAACTTATGCTGTGTGGTGTTTTATTCCCAATCGATTAAACATGCCCCATCTGCTCACATCTTCTTCAGTCGTGGCCAAAATTATTGCCACCCTTGCACCTTTTTCAAATAATGCACCATTTATTCCAGAAAACGGTTGAAATTAAAAAATCTTTTAGTTTCCACATTTGCATTTCTTTGGTTTGTAGTGGAACAAAACAAAAAAGCTTTAAAAATCACGAAATCTTAGCTTATTCCACACAGAAATCCTAAAATGGCCCGGACAATATTATTGGCACCTTTCAGAAGTTGTTCGAAATAATTATATTTCAAGCAGGTGATTCTCCTTTACATTGGAATTGAACTCACCTGAGGTGAGTTTCAGGTAGCTGCAACATAAAAATCACTCATTCAACCAGTTTGAACAGAGAAAAGAGTCATTCTGCTGTTTTGTGTCACTGTGTGTACCGCAGTGAGCATGGAGAAAAGAAAGAAAATCAGAGAATTGTCTGAGGAGGTCAGACACAAGATTGTAGCCAAGCATGGACAATCTCAAGGCTACAAGTCCATCGCCAGAGACCTTCATGTTCCATTGTCCACTATACGCAATGTTATCAGGAAATTTAAGGACCATGGCACTGTAGCCAACCTCCCTGGACGTGGCCGCAAGAAAAAACTTGATCGAAGATTGCAGCGAAGGATTGTTCGAATGGTGGAGAAGGCACCTTGATCAACTGCCAAACAGATTCAAGCTGACCGTCAGACACAAGATGCGACAGTTTCAACTCGCACCATCTGTCACCACCTCAATGAAAGGAGACCCAGGAGGACCCCACTGCTCCTGAGAGAGAGACTTAAGAAAGCCCGACTGGAGTTTTCCAAAACACACCTTAACAAGCCAAAATCCTTCAGGGAGAATGTCCTGTGGACAGATGAGACCAAATTAGAGATTTTTGGTAAAGCACATCATCTCTATGTTTGCAGAAAACAAAATGAAGCCTTCAAAGAAAAGAACACCTTCCCTACAGTCAAACATGGAGGAGTTTTAGTGATGTTTTGGGGTTGCTGTGCTGCCTCTGGCACTAGGTGCCTTGAACACCTTGAATGTGTGCATGGCATCATTAAATCAGGAGATTACCAAGGCATTTTGGAGCGCAATGTTCAACCCAGTATCAGAAAGTTGGGTCTCCGTCGAAGGTCATGGGTCTTGCAGCAAGACAATGACCCAAAATACACTTCAAAAAGCACCCAGCAATGGTTCAAAAAGCACCCAGGAATGGTTCAAAACAAAACGCTGGACTGTTCTGAAGTGGCCAGCAATGAGTCCAGATCTAAATCCCATTGAACACCTGTGGGGAGACCTGAAAACAGCAGTTGCGAGAAGGCACCCTTCAAATCTGGGAGAGCTGGAGCAGTTTGCACAAGAAGAGTAGCACAAACTGCCAGTAGAGAGGTGTAGAAGCTCATTCATGGCTATAGGAAGTACTTGATGGCAGTTATTTTGTCCAAAGGCCGTGCTACCAAATATTAAGTCGAGGGTGTCAATAATTTGTCAATGCCATTTCTTTTTATTTTCTGATTTAAAAGGAAATATTATGTTCTGAATCAAAAACAAAGGTTCTGTAATATTAACAGTGAAATAAAAGAATTCTTGAGACCAAATACTTTTGTCAATTTCAACTTATTTTTAGAGAATTTGAAAATTATTTGAAATTTGAGTTATTTGAAAAAGGTGCAGGGGTGCCAACATTTTAAGCCACGATTGAGTAAGTGGAGGTTAACAAGATCCCGAGGTAACTTTTGAAAGGGTAGGCCTTTGTGTGCCAGTATTATAGCAAATTTAAAATTGCAGCTGCACACAAAAATCTGCAGTAATCTGTGATGGCCAAGGGTAAATTTGCAGGTCGAGAATACGCTAACAACTGGTCATGGTGGACCAGAAAGGGTATGAGATTATCATCAACAACTATGACAAACTAGAGAGTTCATAGAACACCTTACTTCGTGCGGTCTTGAGAAACAAGGACATGTGTGGGGTCTGTGAGCTGGAGTTTGATTGGTCTTGATGACGTAAAATGCCGTAATATTTTCTCTAAATACTGTCGGACCCCCGACATTTGGAGAGGATGCGTTCCTGGAAAATGCTGCGAATGTCAAATCTGCAAATGTCGGGGCAGTGTTTCAATGGGAAAAGGGGGCTTGGTTCCTGGCGGATCGTGATTCATATAATAGAAATTGTTAAAATTTTACAAACACAAATGTACATGATTACAGTTTCATGAAAAATGCTTAAATATAAAAATACTGTACACCTTTCAAAAAGGTTAGCTCAATGTTTTGCCGTGAGTGTCATGTCATTTTATCGAAAACGAACCGTTTTTTTTGGCTTCGATCTTGCGTTATTCCCAAAGTGCGTCTCGATGCAGGAAATAGTTGCTGTTTTAACCACTCGGAGTTTAAATTTGAAGAAAGATACCGTGTTCTGTATTATCTTACAAAGATAGACGTTGAGTTTAAATTGAGACGTTGAGCTTAAATTGAGACGTTGAGCTTAAATTGAGACGTTGAGTTGAATTACCCTTTAGAACCCCCTAGAATCACCCTCTGGAATTACCATTTAGAATTACCATTTAGAATTACCCTTTATAACCCATTAGAATTACCCTTTAGAACCCATTAGAATTACCCTTTAGAACAAAAGGAATTACCCTTTAGAACCCATTAGAACTACCATTTAGAACCCTCTACAATTACACTTTATAACCCATTAGAATTACCCTTTAGAATCCTCTAGAATATGCCTTAGAATTACCATTTAGAATTACCCTTTAGAACTCATTAGAACTACCATTTAGAACCCATTAGAATTACCATTTAGAATTACCCTTTTTTTTTTTTTTTTTTTTTTTTTTTTGTATACAAGATCGAGGCTCGTGAAAGAGCGAACATTAATCACACAGAAAGACAAACCGACACATAAAACATATAACATCGGGAGCGGTAGACAAGATGGGGAGAGAGGGGGAAGGACACAAACACAACATTTGAGAGCAGGGACCGAGAGACATGGAGACATCGAGAGATCTGAGAGAGGGCGAGGGCTTTGGGGGGGGGGGCATGGGAAGGGGGCGGTGGGAGAGGTATAAAACATATGGACACTGCCAGGACTTCCAGGAAAGAAGTTGGAATTTCAAACAAGGTGGATCTGGGGTGAATTAGCGGGGGTAGAAAAGATCAAGGTTTTGGATGGGGGAAGATAAGAGATGGTGGTGAACAGCTGTTTTAAAGACCTGGAGGGAGGAGTGGGATTGAAGGGAGTGAGGGAGTTTGTTCCAGAGGCGGGAGAAAAGAGGAATGAAAGAGTGAAGGTGAGCAGAGAGCCGAGATTTCGGCAGTTTAACCATCAGAGGGTTGCTGGCAGATCTTGTGCGACCTGTAGGAATATTTGGGGGGCAGAGCACAGAGAGAGCTGGGGGTGCAAGGCCGGAGAGGAGTCGGTAGAAGACAGAAAGACCACCTACCTGCCTGCGGTGAGTGAGTGAAAGGCCCTCAGAGATAGCTTCATCGCGGGAGATTCCAATAATTCTGAAAGCTTTGGTTTCAACAGCGTGAAGCCGAGCTAGGTGTGAGGCAGGAGCACCGGCCCATAGGGGAGAACAGTATTCCATTGAGCTGCGGATGAAAGCCTTGTATGTGGTGAGGAGCTCAGGTGTGCCGAGGAAGGACTTCGCACGACGGAGGATGCCCAGTCGGCGACTGGCTTTGGAGGCCAGCTTGGAAATGTGGTTTTCCCAAGAAAGATCATGGCAGATAGTGAGACCCAAAATCTTGAGCGACAGAACTTCTTGGAGAGGATTGTTGAGAAAGTAGATGGGAGGGTTGTCCAGTCGATCTTTTCGGAGAGACATAGTAAGAGTGTGAGATTTGTCAGGATTGAAAGACATGTTCCACTTGTTTGACCAGTCTGTGATTTTGTCCAGGTCTTCAGAGAGTGAGGAGGCAGCAGACTGCCGATCTGAGGGAAGAGGAATGGAGCGGCAGAGAGTGGAGTCATCAGCAAAGAGATAGAGAGGATTTTCGAGAGAGTCAGAGAGATCATTGATGAAGACCAGAAAAAGCACGGGGCCCAGAACACTGCCTTGGGGAACTCCAGCCTGAACAGGAAGAGGAGATGAGAGAAACCCATTCAGGGCCACACGTTGACGACGACTAGAGAGGAAGTCCGCCAGCCATGCGTGGAGATTTCCATGGATACCAAAGGAGGAGAGTTTGGTGAGCAGAGCGGGGTGCCAGACCGTGTCGAAGGCACGTGATATGTCGAGGGAGACAGCTCTAATTTCCTGTTTGGCATTGAGGACCTCCATCCATTGTTGAGACAGCAGAAGCAGCATGTCCAGAGTAGAGTGACCTGGTCTGAAACCAAATTGATGATCAGAGATCAAGCCATTGGAGAAGAGGAAAGATTTCATATCCGAAGCAATGATGGATTCCATGACTTTGCTGATAATTGGGAGAAGGCTGATTGGTCTGTAGTTGCTAGGATCTGTTTTTGCACCTTTTTTGTGCAAAGCGGTGATGTTGGCTGATTTCCAAGCAGATGGCAGTTGACCTTGAGCAAAAGAGAGGGTGAAGAGAACAGAGAGAGGGTGAGATAGAGCAGCAGAGCAGGATTTTAGGACCCGTGGGCTGATGCCGTCGGGTCCAGTTGCAGAATCAGAGTCGAGGGTTGACAGAAACTTTTCCACCTTGTCAGGAGGAAAGGACACGGAGTCCAGGAGCAGCAGGGTACGACTGGGTATGGTGGGTACAGAGAGGGATGGGTTTGGGACACAAGATTTAGAGGCAAACACAGAGTTGAGGCATTCAGCTTTTTCACGTGCGGAGTCAGCTGTGTAGCCGTTTGAGGTAAGGGAGGGGATGGAGGGGGAACAAACACCAGAAACGGATTTGACCAGACGCCACCAGGATTTGGAAGAGGGAGACAGATAAGAGAGTTCGGTCTTGAGAATGGAGAGATATTGTTTCCTGGCTCTCCTGAGGGTGGACACACACTTGTTTCGGGCTTTGTGAAAGGAAATGAGATTTCCTTCCGTTGGATTTGCTTTCCAGGAGACGAAGGCAAGTTGTTTCTGGGCAACAGCCTCACCACAAGATTCCGTGTACCATGGACGGGAGGAAGGGTATGACAACTGAAGACGAGATGGGATAAATCTGTGCATGAGAGAGAGCAATTTACTTTGGAAGAATTCCCAGGATGAGTTGATGTCAGAGGTGGTAGAGATGGGAGACCAGTCCAGATGATTGATGGCTGCTTGAAGACCGTGCCAGTTGGCCTGAGTGAAATGCCAGACTCGTCGACGCTGAGCAGGCTCCCTGAGGATGGTCAGAGAGATGTCCACTTTAACAAGGACATGATCAGATGATCCGATCGGAGCAGAAGAAGAGCAGCAGACATTTTCAGGGAAGTTAGTCATAACCAAGTCCAGAAGAGAAGATGTTCCGTTGACTGAGATCCGGGTCGGGAAATTGACAGATTGTGTCAGTCCCAGTGAGTCGCAGAAGTCCTTTGCTGAAGAGCCATGGCTGGTGAGAGAGGTACCCACACCCAGCCAACTGGCATGGTGACAATTGAAATCACCACATATGAGGAAGATGGACCCTTTAGAACCCATTAGAATTACCCTTTAGAACCCATTAGAATTACCCTTTACAACCATCTACAATTATCCTTTAGAACCCATTAGAATTACCCTTTAGAACCCTCTACAATTACACTTTATAACCCATTAGAATTACCCTTTAGAATTACCCTTTAGAACCGTTTCTAATTATTTATCCTTTCAAATTAATCACGATGGGTTAGAAAGGTTCTTCTTCATTTTTGCTGGACGGATGGAAGGAAAGATATGGCAAAACATTGAAGCGGCTTCACCGCTTAAAAAATAGTCTCACTCCTCTCGACGCATGTGCAGTCGGGACAAATTCAGAGACAAAGTAATGTTGCAAGTTTGCTTTCTGATTCATGTTCTGAATCATGTTCAAAATACGTGTAACTTTCAATTGAAATTAAATTGTTCCTCGATAATAATAAACTGACAATTGTACACAGAAGGACAGTCAGACAGACAGAGTGAACCAATTTCTTAACTACGCTTCGCGTGAGTGGGGCAATGATCCCTCTCCAAATGAGAAGAGGATTCCATCTGTAACACTAAAACAGCACTCGGTAGAGTGCACACCTCCACCTCCGTCAGGCTAAACAGTTTATGTTTCTTATCCTGCTGGGAGGGAACATTCCTTCTTGTCATTCACAAAGATCTAATCCCCTTGTTCTTGTCAACTTCCCAAGTTATCCACCAAGTTTTTGTCATATTCTGTCCCCAACTTTACCAGATATCAAGCTACATGTCGTTTTTGGTCCCATCCATCAATGGTGAAGAATCACTTCAGAATTTTAAAAATTCTCAAATCCGGACCCATGTTCAGATCTTCACCAAAATCGAATCGATTCTAACTTGTCACACACCCAACCTGTCCACCAAATTTTGTCCGAACCCATCCATAACTTTTATGAGATATCCTGCTCACAGACAGACTGGGATGAAAACCTAATCTAGGGCTATCTAGTCTGGGCCCACACCTCTTGATGATGCATTATATGCCCCCCTCCATTTGGTGGATGCATCTCCCTCTGCCCCCCAGGTATGTAAGAGGCTGTTGCCCCTTGATGTTATTAGTCCCCTACCGGTGTACACCGGAGGGGACGAGAGGTTTGCACGCCGTCCCTCCGTCCGTCAGTCCGTCAGTCCGTCAGTCCGTCAGTCCATCAGTCCGTCAGTCCGTCAGTCTGTCAGTCTGTCAGTCCGTCAGTCAGTCCGTCAGTCAGTCCGTCAGTCAGTCCGTCAGTCCGTCACGCAAAGAACAGTTTTCCGGACTTCTTTTCTAAACGCTTAATGCTAATGATTTCAAACTTGGCACATGGTTTCCTCATGATAAGTTACAGATCAAGTTCGAACTTCACGACGTTTCGATCATTTTTAACAAAGTTATGGCACTTTGAACTTTGGGAATTGTGATAAATTCTGATGATCCTTAAGTCAGTGCCATTTTAAGTTTTAATTTCCTTTAAAAAAGATTTTCTCTGCAATAATAGGACCGATTGAGATCAAATTTTCACCATAGGAGGGACTCGGTCTGTAGAATAATTTAATGGTAATTATGACGTCACAGGTCACGTGGTTCGGGCGCCATATTGTTTTTCGTGAAAACATGAAAACCCCTTTTTCTCTGCAACGGCTGAACAGATCGAGGCCAAACTTTGCAGGCAGAATCGCATACCCATGACGAACAAAAAAAGTCAGCGAGCATGACGTCATGCGTCACATGGTTTCAGAGTTATGACGTTTTTTCAGCATGAACCTTTAAAACCGAGCCCCTCCCTCATTTTTGATCCAATCGAGGGGAAACTTCACAGATCTGTTCCGCATGTCAGTCTACTAAAACGTCCTTTTGGAATTTGCGATAGGGCACGTGGTTTGGCAGATATCCTTAATTAAACGAAAATATTATTTTTTTTAAATGGATATCTCTTGAATCGCTTTATTGATCGACGTGAAACTTCATACTATAGTAGAAGTCATGAAGAGTAACAAGTGTGCAAAATTTCAAGATGATTGGATGTACGGTCTGGAAGCTAGAAGTTGTTATTGCGTGAAGAAGAAGAGGCGTCAGGTGTGCGGATTTTAATTATTTATCACATGTACAGACTGAAAGCATCGTTGGAGACGACCTGTCGCGGTCATTTTAACCTCAAATAAAATTCTAATTTAAGATTTGTCAATAGCTGAGGTATATTAACAAACGAATAAAACAGATTTGGTCAAATTCTGACTTTTTAAACTCGATCGCATTTGACAGAGTTGTGACAAGCTGAGGAAGAAGAAACCTCGCATTGGCTTCTCCAATGTGCCATAACAAAATGGATATCTCTTGAATCGCTAGTACCTCAGACCGTGAGTTGGTAATTATATAATTCACACAGTGCAACACGTGCAGGCCGCTCCACGAAGTGACCTTGCGGACTTATCAACGAGGCGAGGCGTGACACACGTGTCTCAGCATACCTCAGATCAAGTTTGAAAACCAGCATCAACCGTGCATAAATTTGCATATTCGATCATTTTTGACAAAGTTATGGCACTTTGAACTTTGGTAGGGGACATGTATTGCAGCGCAATACTCAGAATGCTTGTTGTATTCGTCTCACTTTCCTAAAGCTCTTATTTCTAAGGTAAATTAAACAATGCCCAAGAAAGTGAGTCGAATTGACACCGTTGTGTCCGACCAACTACGTGTTGTGATAAAGATTATTTCATGTAGCAGTAAAAAGAATAATTAGATGTTGTGGAACCTTCCAGCTCTTCCCCACCAGGAATACAAGGGCTCCGTCCATACAGGAAGCAGTAGCTGGTCTGGGACAGATGCAAAAGTCTTCATCAACCTGTGTGGAGAAATTACTTGTGTGGAATCGGAGCTCAAAACGTCAACACGTGATCCTTTTGAAAACGGGCAGGTAATACCATTTACCTTATTTATGTAATAACTGTGCAAGGATCATTACATTTTATCAGCCCAATGCAAAGGAAGCCATTTTAATCCACAATTTTATGTGATATTTGTACAGAAAGATCATTTTACCATCAATGGGCCTTACCTGGGACATCTTACCAACCTGAAGATCTGGCATGACGGTGCAGGAGTTCTATCACCCTGGTTTCTAGAGAAAGTTACAGTCAAGGAACCACTGTCCGGCATGTCGTACACCTTTACCTGTAACTGCTGGATTAACGGAAACTCAAGGAAAACTCTCTCAACTCAGGTATTGTGCTTACAGTAAAGCAAGTAATGAGGCCACGGAGTAATTACTAACATTTACAAATGTAAGCTTAGTTCCCAAAAGCAAATGTAAACACCGAACTGTAATGGGCGAAAAGCAAAATGGAGAATAGATCTTTTTTAGCTCACCTGGAACTAAGTTCAGGGGATCTTATGCGATGGCGCGTCGTCCGTCCATAAACACTTGAAGCTTCTTCTCTGAAACCGCTGATGTGATTGCGACTAAATTTGGCACAAATTATATTTGTTGTGTTGTGACTAAAGTTTGTTCACGGCATTAACAAAATCGGGGTTTAAGGGGGTTTAGCGGGGTCACAGTGGATCCAGGTTTGACCCCCCAAAATAGGAATTTGCTTTCTTCTCTGAAACCGCTGATGTGATTGCGACCAAATTTGGCACAAATGATATTTGTTGTGTTGTGACTAAAGTTTGTTCACGGCATTAACAAAATCGGGGTTTAAGGGGGTTTAGCGGGGTCACAGTGGATCCAGGTTTGACCCCCCCAAAATAGGAATTTGCTTTCTTCTCTGAAACTACAAACACTATTTCGATGAAACTTTCACCACAACCTTCACCACCCATGTTGTACCAAAGTTTGTTCCTGGCATTTAAAAAATCCGGGTCTAAGGTGGTCTATGGGGGGCTTTCCCCCCAAAATAGGTATTTGCTTTTTCTCAGAACCTACGTACACAATTTTGATGAAACTTCACCACAACCTTTATCATCCATGATGCACCAATGTTTGTTCAGGCCATTGGTAAAATTTGGGTCTGAGGAGGTACACTGGGTGGGGGGGGGGGGGGGGGGTGAAGGGGGTTGTCCCCCAAAATAGGTATTGTTTTGTTTGTTTAAAGTCTTGTGATTATGTTAGAATGATTCTACATACTGCCCTGTCTTCTAGCAACCACAGAAATTTGTTTAAAATACCTTTAATCAGTGCAGTATACAGTTTATTCTACCAGGTGAGCGCCAGGGGTATTGCCCCTATGCTTTAATAATTAAATACCAGATTACAATCAGTGAATGAGGACTCAAAGTCGCTGGAATGTGAAGGATGAAACACACCATTGATCATGGAGATTGCACCACATATCGCTTTTCACCCCTCAGCCCAAATTGGGCTAAGGGGTATTGTCGTCACGGGGCGTCGTCCGGGTGTCCGGGTGTCCGGGGGTCCGTCAACTTTTGGTTTCCGTCAATTTCGAGCAGAAAGGCTTGTCCGATTAAATCCATTTTTGCAGTGTGTGTTGGGGTTGAGTAGAGGAAGGATCCTTTCGAAAATGGGCGCGCTGCGAATTTCAATATGGCTGCCACGGCAGCCATCTGGGCGTCCATCAACTTTTGGTTTCCGTCAATTTCGAGCAGAAGAGCTTGTCCGATTAAATCCATGTTTGCAGTGTGTGTTGGGGTTGAGTAGAGGAAGGTTCCTTTCGAAAATGGGCGCGCTGCGACTTTCAATGTTACCGCCACGGCAGCCATCTTGAAATCGGTTTGCGTTAATTTCGAGCAGAACGGCTTGTCCGATTAAATTCATGTTTGCAGTGTGTGTTGGGGTTGAGTAGATGAAGGTTCCTTTCGAAAATGGGCGCGCTGCGAATTTCAATATGGCTGCCACGGCAGCCATCTGGGCGTCCGTCAACTTTTGGTTTCCGTCAATTTCGAGAAGAACGGCTTGTCCGATTAAATCCATGTTTGCAGTGTGTGTTGGGGTTGAGTAGAGGAAGGATCCTTTCGAAAATGGGCGCGCTGCGACTTTCAATGTTACCGCCACGGCAGCCATCTTGAAATCGGTTTCCGTCAATTTCTAGCAGAACGGCTTGTCCGATTAAATTCATTTTTGCAGTGTGTGTTGGGGTTGAGTAGAGGAAGGTTCCTTTCGAAAATGGGCGCGCTGCGATTTTCAATATGGCCGCCACGGTAACCATCTTGAAATTGGTTTCCGTCAATTTCAAGCAGAACGGCTTGTCCGATTAAATCCATTTTTGCAGTGTGTATTGGGGTTGAGTAGAGGAAGGTTCCTTTCTAAAATGGGCGCGCTACGATTTTAAATATGGCCGCCACGGTAACCATCTTGAAATTGGTTTCCGTCAATTTCAAGCAGAACGGCTTGTCCGATTAAATCCATTTTTGCAGTGTGTATTGGGGTTGAGTAGAGGAAGGTTCCTTTCTAAAATGGGCGCGCTACGATTTTAAATATGGCTGCCACGGCGGCCATCTTGAAATTGGTTTCCACCATGCATGGGCTGAGGGGTTACGCCCGCTTTGCGGTGCTATTTATTATTTCTGTCGCACAAACATCATGTATATATTATAATGAGATGTCATTTTAACTCAGAATTATTTCATAATGACTCGTATAGTCTTTTATTTTCCCTTGCTGTCTCAATAATTCTTAGCACCACTTGTAGTTTCAAACCAGGTGCTTGTTGTGGAATAACTGTAACCACACTCGTTAGAGCGCAAACCTCCACCAGGCTGAACAATTTATGGTTTGTATCCCACTGATAGGCCAGATCTGGATTCGGACCTGAACCAAAATCGAATCGACTTGTTCATGTCACCGAACCAACTCATCCACCGAGATTTGTCATAATCCAACCACTGCTTTTTGATATATCATCCGATAGATAATTTTGGCCCAATCTCTCAACGGTGAAGAATCACTTTAAAAGTTCTCGTATCCGGATCCGGATTCAGACCTTCACCAAAATTGAATCAACTCTTCTTTGTCATACTCCCAACCCGTCCACCAAGTTTCGTCCAAATCCGTCCAAAAGTTTTTGAGATATCCTGCTCACAAACAGACAACCGTGAAAACATAACCTCCATCCGCCTTCGGTGGCGGAGATAATCATCAATATGTAGTCGATATTGCACCTTACGCTAAAGGGAAGATCATCATTAGGATCGAACAGTTTTCAATTTGATATGCTTTTTGGCCTTCTCAGGAAAAACCCAAAGAGATGACGAGCTATGTTGTGAAGTGCAAGGAAGAAGAAAATGAACCGAGCACTGCCACTGGTGAGTTGCAGCCATTGAATTTCCATTCACTCGTCCATGTGCAGCACGTGACTGCTGGTTGAATAATCTGTGGGATTGTAGCTGTGCCGCTGATGCAGTGCCCCCTGCAAGTTCTGTCGGCAACTTTGAATTTTCTCAGTTTGCCGGCGATAACTCGTCGACTCTTTCCAAAAAGCCACCGTAGGATCCTTAACGTCCAACAGCAACCAATGCTAACAAATGGGTCCCCAGGCCCATTGTACATCCAATGGATGGTGCACTCCATGATTCCATGCAAAGCACCAGGATGACGCAATTTATAATATGCCCGAGAATCTGAGAACAATGGCGACACACAGACACACGTACAAACGGCTCTGTTATAGTATAGATATGGCGTATGATATGTTGTGATCAATAAAATTTCTTTCAAAAGTGACAAAAAACTATGCCCAGACTGCATTGCAAAAAACTATGCCAAAAACTATGCCAAAAACTATGCCCAGACTGCACTTCACCCACTCAGATGAAATTCTACAAAAATGATGTGGTTTATGTGTAACGACAATAAACATTGATGTTATTGTATTTGACAGGTTTATTTTGCATACACCTCTTTATTGATTTATCTCACGTGATGAGCATAAAAATATGATGTGATGTAATTCTACATATCACACTTATTGGGGAATGATCGATACTATGGGGCACTCCCGCCTTGCGGGCAGGAGCACCCTTCTTGGCCCACCTTAGGTGGGCAATGTGCTGCGGCACAGACTTGGAAATGCACTTTATAATTTTTGTCACTTTTGAAATAAATTTTATTGATCACAACATATCATACGCCATATCTATACCATAACAGAGCCGTTTGTACGTGCGTCTGTGTGTCGCCATTGTTCTCAGAAATAGCTGAACAGATCTTCGTGAAACTTTTAGACTTAGAGGTTTATCAGTGAGTGCCGTGGAGTGTTTTAGGCAGGAAAAAATTATTTGCGAAACAAATTCGATTTTTTGGGGATTTTTGAAAATCCTTCTGTAGTGCCTGAGCCTTTGTAGCTATATGAAAGGTAATATTAAATTATTCCTGATTAGTGTGCGATATTATAATATTAAATATAAAATTTCCCCAGTAGGGGAGTGTTTTAGGTACCCACAAAAATAATACAAAAAATATTTTGATTTCTTCAAAATGTCAACAGTCTTAGAACATCACCGGGCAACGCCGGGTACCCCTGATAGTCGTGAGGTAAAGGAAGATGATTTGTAATACCGGCTATCACCAAAGGTGGCGCTATTCACGCCACAAGTCGATTTTGAAGGTTCGGTGACATCCACATGTGCTCAATCACAGTAATATTTAAAAATATAATCAGGAGTTTGTTCATTTCAATGAACTTTGTTTCATGTGTGTAAAGTATCTCGACAAACTGCGATCAATTGTCGTACGCGTTTATTCACTCTGCCGATCAAGGCCCGATTCACAGCAGCGCCATCCGAGCTCTGGCGTAGGGATACAACCCGGTCCCGGTGTAGGGATACAACGGTGAACATTTGCACTGCATACATGACATCCTCCCCTTTAAGTCAAAAATTACCAAGAGCAATATACGTGCTAGATTTCCAGAATTGACATTTCAAAAGCAACATTTCCAAAACATGTGAAAATATGTGTGCAAACGGTTATGAGAATAATGAAAATACGTGAAAATAGAACATGTGTCAACGTGAAAAAAAACATCTTCAAAGATTCAACCGGTCGGGTGCTTTTCTCTCACGCATTGAGCGTCGTGGTGTACCAGTGGATACAGAGTCCGAGGTGATTCCTTTGGTCGCCACAAAGGGTGTAGCGTTTGCAGAGGTTTTCGGGGCATCCGAGCCGGCTGGAGCGGCCACGACGATCTCCGGCAGTGGCGGGTCGAACTGTTGTCCTGACTGTGACGATGCTACAGGCTCCATCGACTCACAGTGACGGGAGGTTATGTGGTCCTGATGTCGACGAATTTCGCGGCCGTCCTGCAGGCGAATCACACTGGACAGTGGACCTGGCTTCTCGATGAGGTCTCCCGGTAGCCACGTCGCACCTGCACCAAAATTTCGGGCAAACACTGGATGTCCAATGTTGATACATCGACTGTTGGACGTCTTATCGTGCACCAACTTTTGATTAAGCTGGCTCTGATAAACATTTGATGATATGTCTGGTTTGAGATTGTCAAGTGTCGATCTCACGTGTCGTTTCATCAATAACTCAGACGGAGCTGCACCGGTTGTTGATTGTGGCGTGATGCGGTATTTGAACAGGAGACGAGACAGCTTTGTTTCCAGGGTTCCCTCCTGAAGTTTCTGCAATCCGGATTTGATGATTCCCACGGATCGTTCGGCCAAGCCATTTGAAGCCTGGTGATGTGGGCTGACAAACTTATGTTTGATGCCGTTCCGACGTGTGAACTTGGCAAACTCGGTACTGGAAAAACACGAACCGTTATCACTCACGATCATCCTGGGCAGACCATGAGTGGCGAAACAGCGTCTGAGTCTTTCGATGACAATGGCTGACGTAGTACCACGCGTCACATAGGCATCAATCCATTTTGTGTGCGCGTCCGTAATTATTAGAATCATGCTGCCGTTAATAGGCCCGGCATAATCGAGATGTAGGCGATGCCACGGTTCGCTGGGCCATTCCCAGGGATGCAGTGGCGCTTTCGCAGGTGTATTCCGGGTGCTCTGGCAGGGGTAACAATGTCGAACATGATGTTCGATATCAGCATCAAGATTCGGCCACCACACATAGTTTCTGGCGAGTGACTTCATCTTCACAATGAAGTATTCAAATTACGTCCGTAATCAAAGTATTGTTCCCAGGGTGACGTTGGTAATGGTATAAGTGTCCTTTTCTATGTTTAATTAATTTGTATAATATATATAATAAAGATTATCACCATATCGAGTGAACGCAAGAGTTATTTGTGCCCGATTGGGCCTGAAAAGGATGGAATGTGGATAGTAAGATCCCCTCTATGGCTTCTTCCACACCTGGTGGGTGCCTGTTGGTTTATCCGTCATGCAGGGAAAGCATACTGTATTTTTGTTAAATTTATCAGCAGAGGGTTTTACATCACAACAGGCATATGCAACAACCAACAACCATTGTGTAAACTATAAAGCAACAATACACAAAGTGGTAGCCCAAGTCAAATGGCCTAAATGTTTCACCCCTATTGAGGCATCATTGGGGACAAGTACTGAGCAATGCCTGCAAGGCCAAAGGCGTGCACTGATGCTTTGAGCATTCCAAAATGGAGAAGGCAATCTGCCATCCCAGTTGCAGAAACAGCTTTGTTGAATAAACGAGACTTATCGGCCGAACGTGCCATCATTAGATTTGGGGCAATTCCTGTGTGCCTTTGCTTGCGTACTTATTACCGAAAGAGCCTGTGAAAAGGTCATCTTAACCTCTTCTAATGAAGGGTATGTTGTCTCACCAGATCCTTGGACTGAAGCCAACAGCATCAATGTGGAAAGAAACATCACCCAACATAACACAACAGAGTCAACAGAAGCAATAACGTTGAAAGAGATATCAAAGCCAAATGCGCAATCGCCAGGCATGCCAAGAAGAAATGTTCTGATTGCAATTGGGTTTTTTTCAATCGTTTGCCTTCTCAGCGTTGTGCTTTTTATTTACCTCCTGATACGAACATACGTCAAAGGTAAGCTTGATCTATCAGCACCATTCGGACATCTGTAAACAAGCACCTCACCTCAGTTGTTTCTGTGATAAACCCGATGCTGGCTCAGTGAAGTGTCGTCGGATAACCTGTTAATACAAGGGAAGTCCGACATCGATTTCTGCCAGGCAGTACAAGCAGCTATCAATTATATCACATTTATTACACTTTAATTGGATGATACTTAACTTTACAACAACTCCTGCACTGCAACGCTATTATTCTAAGGTTCAATCGAGCTGGAAAACGTTGTCGGGGTATCGGGTTTCTTGAAAGAGATGGTTCTATTTTAAACACAACTATCATTCGTCGAATAGAAGATGGCTATAGTGAAGAGGGGTATCAAAAGGATGAAACTTTAAACAAAGCTCTGCTCCATTGTTGGTGAACTTGTCAATGCCACCAAATGATGAGCGTTTCGAGCAATAAAAGTGGAGCCTCATGATTTTCCTCTTGTAGATAAAAGTGTAGGTCATTGCGAAAACTTGAGGTGAAAATACTTCAACTTGAACCTCCTTTTGCAGGTTCAAGTGGAGAAGATGATGATGTTTCTCAAATTCCCACAAAGAACACCCTCTCTCACATTCCCAAGATAATCCTGCAGCAAAGCAGAAGCTCCGCGTGCTCCACAAACGCGTACGTACCCCAGGGTGTCGTAATGTTATACGATTACTGTTTCCTGTGCAATGTTTTCTTAATTACTGATACTGTGTTTGTTATTGATCTGGAACAAGGGGCGGGAAATCAAAGGAATCGAAGAATGAAGAAGAAAACAAATTCGGGAAAAAGAAGAACCCATTCATAATCACTGAGGGTGAGTTTGAGATTAATATTTTTTTATACACTACTTTTATTATCGACATTATCTGATGTTTGAGTGTGTTTTGTGAAGCAAAAGGAAATTGCCTATGCTATGCGTAAAGATACTGTTTTGTTTGTCAACACCATACCAACAGGGTATGTTCATTACATACCCTGTTGTAATGGAACAACAGGAACAATCATTACATGTTCATGCAACTACATACATATATGTACATACATACGGTCACGTGAAAAAGTAAGTACACCCCATGTAAAGTTTTGACTTTTTCAACATATCTCAACATACAGCTATTTGATCTTCATTTCAACAATATTGATAGATAAAGGTGATATAATATAACAAATATCATGAAACATTTACATTTTGTAGTCCATTGTATAATTTAAATAAACATAAATGCAAATTTCGCATGTGGAAAAAGTAAGTACACCCATACATTTATCACTACTTCAAATACCTAAAATTAGAATCAGGTGCACCAGCTCAGGTGCAAATGATTAGAACATCGTTAGAGAGGATCTTGGAAGAACCTGTATTATTTAAACCTCAGACATTTCGTTTGGTTTGCTCTTTGTTGTTGAAGTGTGCGGCGTCACCATGCCTAGATCAAAAGACCTCTCTGAGGCCTTCAGAAAGAAGGTTATAGATGCCTACGAGTCTGGGAAGGGATTTAAAAAGATCTCCAAACAATTTGAAATCAATCATTCGACTGTCCAGAAGATCATCTACAAGTGGAGAAGATTCCAAACAACTGCCAACTTGTTCAGGCCAGGCCGCCCCAGCAAGTTCAGCCCGAGAGCAGACCGCAAGATGCTGAAAGAAGTCTCTAAGAACCCCAGAATGTCATCACGGGACCTACAGGTAGCTCTTGCCACTGTTGATGTCAAAGTGCACGAGTCTACCATTAGAAAGAGGCTGCACAAATTTGATCTGCATGGGAGGTGTGCCAGGAGGAAACCATTGCTGTCCAGAAATAACACCAATGAACACCTAGGCAAAGACCAGCACTTCTGGAACAATGTGCTCTGGACAGATGAGTCAAAGGTAGAGCTATTTGGCCACATTACCAGAAGACATGTTTGGCGAAAACCAAAGACAGCATTTGACCACAAGAACCTGATACCAACTGTAAAAAAAAGAAGAAGAAAAAAGAAGCATGGTGGTGGAAATATTATGGTTTGGGGCGGCTTTGCTGCATCAGGGCCTGGGCAGCTCACCATCATATAATCCACTATGAATTTTTCATTGCACCAGAGGGTGCTTGTGGATAATTTGAGGCCATCTGTCAGCAAGTTGAACCTCCACCGAAGGTTGACCTTGCAACATGACAATGACCCTAAACATACCAGTAAATCCACCAAGGAATGGCTGAAAAGAAAGAAATGGAGGGTTCTGGAATGGCCAAGTCAAAGCCCGGATCTAAATCCCATTGAGATGTTGTGGGGGGATTTGAAACGAGCTGTGCATGCAAGAAACCCCTCAAACATCGCACAGCTGAAAGAATTCTGCATGGCGGAGTGGGCAAAAATTCCTCCCAGTCGATGTCAGAGACTGGCAGACAGTTATAAGAAACGCCTACTTGAGATTGTTTCTGCCAAAGGGGGCAATACCACCTATTAGAGCCAAGGGTGTACTTACTTTTTCCACATGCGAAATTTGCATTTATGTTTATTTAAATTATACAATGGCCTTCAAAATGTAAATGTTTCATGATATTTGTTATATTATATTGAAGGAACTGCGCTCCAATGCGAGTCGAAAGAATTGACGCGACCAAAGACGGAATTCGTCCGAGTTGCTTTATTGAAACAAAACAGCTCAGGTATTCTGACAAGCCCGTTTTTCGGGCAACAATATATATACACATTTATGTCGGGAAGTTTGCCCGGCAAAAGCTATACCGGGCATGCCCGGGTATCAAGGGCGAGCCTTGGAAAGGCGAGTCTGGACCTGCCCGGGCGTGTTTGGCTGCGGCCTGGCAAGTCGAGGCTGGGCGTGCCCGGGCGCTCTGGGCGAGCACTGGAAAGGCGATAGCGGGCATGCCCGGACGCTCTGGGCGAGCCCTGGAAAGGCGATAGCGGGCATGCCCGGACGCTCTGGGCGAGCCCTGGAAAGGCGATAGTGGGCATGCCCGGACGCTCTGGGCGAGCCCTGGAAAGGCGATAGCGGGCATGCCCGGACGCTCTGGGCGAGCCCTGGAAAGGCGAGAGCGGGCGTGCCCGGGAGGTTCGGGCATGCCCGGGAACAGTGAGTCCGGGCATGCCCGGGAGAGGCGCGTCTGGCCGTGTTCTGGCCGGTGCAAGGCGATTATGTACATCCAGCGGTAACCGCTACAATATCACCTTTATCTATCAATATTGTTGAAATGAAGATCAAATAGCTGAATGTTGAAATATGTTGAAAAAGTCAAAACTTTACATGGGGTGTACTTACTTTTTCACGTGACTGTATATATGTATGTGTATACAGTCATGTGATATACATGTGATATACATATGTGTATACAGTCACATACATATATATACAGTCACGTGAAAAAGTAAGTACACCCCATGTAAAGTTTTGACTTTTTCAACATATTTCAACATTCAGCTATTTGATCTTCATTTCAACAATATTGATAGATAAAGGTGATATAATATAACAAATATCATGAAACATTTACATTTTGAAGGCCATTGTATAATTTAAATAAACATAAATGCAAATTTCGCATGTGGAAAAAGTAAGTACACCATTGGCTCTAATAGGTGGTATTGCCCCCTTTGGCAGAAAACGGGATTCCGTTTCCGGTCCGGTCGTGAGAGGACGCTGGCGTCACTTGCTCGCCGCTTCTCTGACTGGACCATTGTCCGTATCTTGCTTTCCTGGTGGTCGTGGCGGATTTTTGGCCATTGAGTCTGCCCTCTGCACGGTTCCGGCTCTGCTCTGCTGCTCCTGGCTTCACCTGCTCGGCTCCTTCGTTGTTTCCTCGGGCTCACTCTCGTGGGTTGTGCCCATTGTTTGCAGCGGCGGTGGTGGCGGTTTGCCGCCGTGATCTTGATTAGCGGCGGCGGTCGTTTGCCGCTGCATTTGCCGCTTTGCCTCCTCAACCTTGGCCTCGTGCTCGTCTCTTCGCTCCTGTCTGCCCTCTGCATGGTCCCGGCTCTGCTCCTGGCTTCACCTGCTCGGCTCCTTCGCTGTTTCCTCGGGCCCACTCCCGTGGGTTGTGACGATTGTTTCGCCTCCTCACCCTTGGCCTCGTGCTCGTCCCTTTGCTCCTGCTGGCATGGCTCTGCGGTACTCCGCCGCAAGGCTTCTCCTGCTTAAAACCCGCTCCACCCCATCATGCATCTCTGCAATCAAATCGAATGGACTCCTGCGTCGACCCAGGTACATTCACCGTGGCTCCGGTCGTAAGTTTGTTTATTTACAATCAGGTCACTCCATCCCCATCCTCTGGTCGGCTCAGCGCACTCCCACTCATCGTCCCAACACACCTGGTCACAACAACGCACAAAATCGCACCTCCTGTCTGCGAACCCTGGCCAAATCACCTGGATTCATACCCGCCGTACAAAACAACATCAAGCTCACCCTGTTCAATACCCGGTCCCTCAACAACAAATGCCTCATCCTGAACGACTACATCCTGGAAAATAAACTGGACTTTCTCTGTCTCACTGAGACCTGGCAACAACCACTGGACTACTACACGCTCAACCTCACCACACCCAATGGATATTCTTACATCAATAAACCACGCTCGGAGGGCCGAGGTGGTGGGATTGCCGTTATTCACCGACAAGACATCAAGACCAACCTCATCTCCATCTCATCTGCTCCATCATTTGAACACCTGGCTTTTAAACTCTCTGGTCACACACAGTCAGTCATGGCTGTTGTCTACCGCCCTCCCAAACCACACCCATCATTCCTGTCTGACTTCTCCTACTTTCTGACCCAGCTATGTTCCCTCTCCCCCTCAATCCTCCTCCTTGGTGATTTCAATATCCACATGGACTCCACTGACTCCACGCTAACCACTGACTTCACTGATTTACTCACCTGCTTTAACCTCACTCAACATGTCAACTTTCCTACCCATAACCGTGGTCACATTTTGGACCTTGTCTGCTCTACTGGACTAATTTTGCACCATCTCTCTGGCTCCGACCTCACTCTCTCTGACCACCTAGCCATCACTCTGACCATCAACATCCCCACCCCAGCACCAAGGCATTATCGCACTATCAACTTCCGTAAGCTAAACGCTCTTTCACCTACCTCATTCTCATCGACCCTCTCTGAAAAAATGTCCACTTCTCCCTTCGTTGACCTCCACACCCCTTCTGACCTCACTCACTACTACAACCACACTCTCTCCTCCTGCCTTGACCAACTTGTGCCTATAAAAACCAAAACAGTTTCTTTCACCCATTCTGCTCCCTGGTTTACCCCTGAACTCCGCCTGATGAAAACTCGTGCTCGCCAACTTGAAAGACTCCGCAATAAAACAGGTCTCACAGTTCACTCCCAGGCCTACAAGGACCACATACAACACTATAAAGATGCCCTCTCCCGCGCCCGCTCCGCCTACTACTCTCAAATTATCCACTCTGGCTCCGGAAACCCAAAAGCACTCTTCTCTACAATAAACAAACTCCTCAGCCCCCTGAACACCACCACCCAGTCATTCACAATAGACAACTGCATCTCCTTCCTTTCATTCTTCCAACGCAAAATTGAAAACATCGACAACAGCTTGACCACCGCCGCACCCGCTCCCCCTCAAACCACCTGCCCCCCCTTATCCTGCCATCCCCTGTCTCAATTCTCCCCAGTCTCCCCTACTGACCTCTCTGAACTCCTCATCGGAATGAAAACTGCCACCTGCACTCTTGACCCCATCCCCTCCAGCTTTGTCAAGGCCTCCCTTCCTGCTCTCTCTCCACTTATCATTGCAACAATAAACTCCTCCCTGTCTACAGGCATCGTCCCACCATCCCTCAAAATTGCTGCTGTTACCCCCATTCTGAAAAAACCTGGACTAAACCCTGACACCCTAAATAACTTCAGACCCATCTCCAACCTACCCTTTCTGTCAAAGGTTTTGGAACGCGCTGTAGCCACTCAACTCAAACATCACCTCTCTGCCAATAACCTGTATGAAACATTCCAATCCGGATTCCGCTCCAACCACAGTACTGAAACTGCTCTCCTCAAAATCACCAACGACCTTCTCCTCTCCTCTGACAACCTCAACATTCTCATCCTCCTCGACCTCAGCGCTGCCTTTGACACCATCGATGACACCATCCTCCTCACCCGACTTGAAACCACCTTTAACATTACCGGCACTGCCCTCTCTTGGATTAAATCATACCTCTCTGACAGACGTCAGTTCATCTCCATCAATAACTGCAAATCCCCTACTGCTCCCCTCCCCCAAGGTGTCCCCCAAGGTTCAGTTCTTGGCCCCCTCCTCTTCATCCTTTACCTGTCCCCCCTCGGTCACTTAATCCGCCGTCATGGTCTCCAATTCCACTGCTTCGCCGATGACATCCAGCTTTTCATCTCCACCAAGTCCATTTCCACCGCCACCCACTCTATCCTGACAAACTGCATCACTGAAATAAAATCCTGGCTTCAAATCAACTTCTTCATACTTAACTGTGATAAATCTGAAATAATCATCATTGGCTCAAAAACGCTCACCAAGTCCACCCATAACTTTGCCCTCAACATCGACGGTTTCCCAGTATCCACCTCCCCTCACATCCGGAATCTTGGCATCATCTTTGACCAAACCCTCTCCTTCGACAAATACACTAAACAGATCACAAAGACAGCCTTCTTTCACCTGAAAAACATCGCCCGTCTCCGTCCATCCCTCTCCTCCGTGGCTGCAGAAACCCTCATCCACGCCTTCATCACTTCCCGTCTGGACTACTGCAATAGCCTCCTTTATGGTTCACCCTCAACAATCACCAATAAACTCCAATACATTCAGAACTCCGCTGCCCGTCTACTCACCCATTCCCGGACCCATGACCACATCACCCCCGTCCTTTACAAGCTTCACTGGCTCCCCATCTCCCAGAGAATCCAGTACAAAATCCTCCTCTTGACCTACAAAACCCTCCATAACCTGGCCCCATCCTACCTGGCTGACCTCCTCTCCAGACACACTCCCACCCGCAACCTCCGCTCTGCTGGTACCAACCTCCTGACCCCCCCCCCCCCCATCCGGACCAAATTTAGATCCTGGGGGGACAGGGCTTTCTCCATCGCTGCTCCCACCCTCTGGAACTCGCTACCTCACACCATCAGAGACTCCTCCTCACTCACCACATTCAAAACATCACTCAAGACCCACCTGTTCAACACTGCATTCAACATTTAACCCACAGCATCTAACCCCTGACTATCTCCTCCTTCTCCCTCCTTTGTGCTTTGAATATTTCCCTATTGATTCTTCTTTTTTTGCAATTGTTTTTATGTTTTGCTATGCATTATGTTTTGCACTCTGTCAAAGTGTCTTTGGGCTTCCTGAAAAGCGCTATATAAAATAAATGCATTATTATTATTATTATTATATATATATATATATATATATATATATATATATATATATATATATATATATATAAATATATATATATATATATATTTATATATATATATATATATATACATATATATATATATATATATATATATATATATATATATATATATATATATATATATGTATATATATACTTACTTACTTATCCTGGTCGTCCCATTGCGGCATAATGCTGCCACAAGCTTTCGCCGTTTATCTCTATCCTGAGCTACATTCTGTTCCTCACACCATGATAGACCAATCTCCTCCAGATCAGCTACCCGTCTTACGGATACAGAAAAAAAAAAGTTTTTACATTTTCCCTGTCACAGACAGGTCAGCGGTCTCTTTGTCTTCTACTGCCTCATTTCTGGTCTTGCACCGTCTGTTCTTTCCATGTTTTCTTCCCCTCCACCCCCCATGTTTATTCAGGGCTCACACTGCCCACCATTGACCACATTCTGGTGAAACTACCTAAATCCATGATCACTGCAGACCTCCGAACATTTGCTCCTCTTTTTTTCCTGCCTGTGGAACCAACTTCTACATTCTCTTCAATCTCATTCTTCACTCCAGCTCTTCAAGCAGCTGTTCACCACCATCTCAGATCGTCCCCAATCCAAACCCATGATCTTTTCTACACCTGTCAACCCACCCTACGCGAATCCCTCTTCCTTTCAAATTTGCAGCATTCCCTCCGTGTAATTACCTTGCGCTCGCGAAGTGAAAGGCAGGGTTAGGCATTCGGTTGTGTACGTGTGGCGTACGTGCGTGTCTGCATTTTTAAGATTCATTTTCTCAGCAACCGTTGGTCTGATTGACACAAAATTTTACCAGAGGAGCGCCTCCACCTGTAGAATTTTTTTTATTCATAATTATGACGTTATAAGTTATGTGGTATGGACGCCATCTTGGAAAAACCAAAAAACGTTGCACCTCTATATCTCCAAAACCGCTCCATGGAAAAAATTGAAACATGGTGCGTTTTCAAGTACTCCCCATGGGGAATATGTTATTAACGATGACGTTATGGTGCTGTAATTATGACGTCATGATTCGACTAGGACAATGCTTAGTCTGATCAGTTTGAAATTTATTGAGCGTGTTCTACGCAACAATTATATAAGAGAATATAAATTTATGATGTAATCGCTCACGTGGTCTGGCAGCCATATTGGATAAAAGGAAAAAAAGCCTTCAAAAACAGAAGAGTTGGCTCACACCAAGTTGACTACGTCGGGTAAGTATTCCATGAATACCATCTAGTTTCATTCTGTAGCCATCTTGTCCACCCCATGTGTCCTCTCCTGCCCCTCCACACTCCCCATTCCTCCCCACACCCATTTTTGTCCAAATCTCCCTCTGTTTTGTCCTTCAACTCTGCTGTTGGTGTCCGCCCCTCCTTCCTCCCTCTTTACTGTTCCTTTTGGTCTGTTGCATTCAGTGTTATAGCTCTTCCCCGAGCCTTGACTCTGTGTACAAAAAGATTTGTTTGTAAATAGTGTGGTAAGATACAGGATAGTGATGACACAATGAATACATAGCATGACATATTCAGTGCAGTGAACATCAATTATATAGTGAACAAACACATCATAATTAACACTACAAATGCCAAAGAATAAAAAAGCATCAATCCATCAAATAATAATCAATTCCTGCATTGCTCAGCCAGCGCTAGATTGAATGATTCCGCTCTTATTCAGCTCATAAATTCATGTAGGTGTCCATCCTCTCGATGACAAAGCAGACAGACCATTTTGCCAATCGACTAGCGCCGAGGCCGTTTAACCCCAGACGTGCTGCTCTCGGCAACGTTATCCTTGTCTCGCTTTTTGGTAGCTCTCTCCAACTTCTCTTTGCTGAACTTAACATAGCAAGATTTGTGCCATGCACCCCGGTTTTGGACCAGTTCACCTACAGTCATGTCTTCTCCAAACTTAAGCATCACTCATCACTGGCAATGTGCCCAGGGCTCTGAAAGAATTAACGTTATTCAGGATGGAGCTGTATGGTTCTGACTTGTCCCTGCTTCTTTGTGCATTGAGTGGGCATTTCAGAAGCTCTGTAGTCTTTTCTTGACAGACCAAGCACATGTTCCAATCCATCATGCTAGTCAATCTGAAAATAAATGAAATTATTAATTTCTTATGAAATAATCATCATATAAAACATGTCACTTAACTTCTCCATCTGTTTTACTTATTTTTCTTTCCTCTATGTTGATGGAACTGTTCCGCCTGAAAAAAACAAAACTGAAAATAACCAAACCTTTATTTTTGACCAAATAACCAATCTGACACTATCCTAAATGGTATAGTTGTATCCGTTGACCCTGAAAATGTATGTTTAGACACCAAGATTATGATCCTAAGTGGCTTGGAAGCTGAGATATTGATAGACATAAGTTTTTACATGGTGGCCATTTTGAAAATCCAAGATGGCCGCCATAATGTATTCGGAGAAAGTGGTTCCTACCAAAAATGGAAAGCTAAAGCTATGGGTAGCATGTGGGGAAAATTTAGTGCTTTTGTCCAGAACGTCCACATCCATTTGCTATGCTGCCTGACTATCTGTCAAAGCTGCTCGGAGGTCTCCTGTGTTGTTGTTCATCGGTCCACCCATCCCTTATAGTCCAGTCAAAGTAGTGGCTTGACCCACGACTAATTGCAACAAATTTTTTTTAACTGCAATGCATTTCACAAATATACGATCAACACCATACTAAAAGTATACCAAAATATATTTGGTGGAAAGGTGTCAAATTTGCATAATATGCAAATTAGCTGCCACCATTAGGAGAAAATCAATTTTCCACAGTAAGTCTGTATCTAAGTATCCAATTATGAGAAATTAAGTGTCCAAACCCATGTTTTCAGGGTCATTGAATATGATTAGCACATTTCTGGATAAATTATACACATTGAATAATGTGAAATATGCAATGCTGGCCTTGACGGACGAAGCATAAGTGACACTTCCCAGAGAAGGTCAATATGGTATGTGGGATCATAAACTTCCATCGCTTGTAGTTCTTTGTAAGTCAATGGGTTATTTCCCGTGTGCTGAGGTTTGAAGTGCTTGATATTGATTCTTCGAACTTTGATAATGTCATCTGACATCACTGATATTCTAGGTTCAGGTTTACTATCCATCCATTCCTGGCGTAAAAATGGAAATTATTCCCATACCGTGAAATGTTCCAAAGCCATCAAGAGTTCTGATATTGTGATCAACATTGTCACCAACATGCTGAATACACTCCCCTGGTCTGGGTGCAGGCAACTCTGTCCCATGTGTAAAAGCGGCATTTTTCTCAAACTTCTGCACTTCGGAGTATGAACACCCAAACACATGTTTATGAAGGGTATCTACGAAAAACCTTGAGGCAAAGTGATGGTGCATTTCAGTTGAAAGGCCAAACTGCAATGGAGCTAGAAGGATTCTTGGTCTGGTTGCTTGCATAATAGCTTGTCCAATTGATGCCACCTTTGAAATCAACGTTTTGTCCAACAAATAAAACTTGTAGAAACGCCAACAGTGACTGTGGTATGAAATTCATTGCCTCTTCAGTTGAAGACATCTCTTCTCTAGTTGGATATGTACCCCTGGAAGTATCAGCAAACTTGATGTCATTCTTGATAAGTTTGGCAGCTTTGCGTATTATTCTATGTACGGTATACACTAACCCTGAAAATTTGAGCCTCCTGGCCACCGCCAAACTCTTGTTATCGTAGAACATGCTCTTGTCAATGTTCATCCGTCACACCACAAACCCCTTAGATACGGTACTCTGCAACAGAATCAAAAACATGCACATAGTTAAATAGCAGTTTCATATAATGAGGATAGCTCATTTGAATTTTTGCATAATTGTTTGCATACAATTAATCCAGAAATGTGTTCATCATATCCAATGACCATGAAAATATGGGTCTATACACTTCATTTACCATGATTGGATGCTTGAATACAAAGTTATTGCAGAAAATCTCTTTAAATATATATATAATGTAGCATCTAATTTGCATACTTCATTGAATTGTATGCATATAATTGATCCAGAAATGAACTTTTCATAATCATCAACCCTGAAAACATGGGTCTAAACACTTCATTTGCTATGATTGGATGCTTAGATATAAAGTTACAGTGGAAATTCTGTATTTTTCCCAACTAGGGAGATACCCATGCTGGCGTGCTATGCATGGGTGGGAGGCCAGAGGCAAACAGGCAATGCAGATACGGCGAATGCTAAAGCATGAAACCAATAAATTCCACATTCCTGTAGCATCTTCAGTCGCACGTCAGACATGGACAGCAAGTTTGTGAAGGACTTCCATGAAAACGTACCCGTTCGCAAACAAACGGGTACGTTCACGTATAGAAACATCGATCGTGGGACCGTGGCGAATCTGCATATGGCGATCCGCGAAGTTCACGTTCAGAAAGTAGAAACCATCACGGCATGTCGTCATTCACTTGAACTCGATATCTCTTTTTCATTCCAAACAACATAACTCCAATTAATCACAAAATAAACTTTTAACAACATTGTTAATGTTTCCTTCATTGTAAAAACTACCAAATCAACAGTTAAAAGGATTTTGAGCCGATAGCTGTTACGGCCTTGGCGAGATCGATGGAGACAGCGATCTGTTAGCGATCGATGGAGACAGCGATCTGTTAGCGATCGCTGGAGACAGCGATCTGTTAGCGTATTCACTGCCCAAATAGCGATGTGGAATTCTCTCATGTTGAGATTAAATGTCGTTTGAACTTTGGCCAAGGTCATTATTTACTTTTAATGATGTTTGTATTGGTTTTGGGTCGTCCTTTCCGCATATCTTGTGGGATTGTAAGTTCAAGGATTCGTTCAAGGTTCAAGGTTCATGGGATTGTAAGTATGTAAGATTGTTGTTGTCCGAGTTCGATCTGTGCAGCTGTGCAGCAATTGGTGCAGCCGTTTGTGCGGCACCCGGGAAAACAACATCATCACAATGAGAACGATGAACGTTATGCGAACGCGAATGTTATGCGGGAGTCCAAACCTGAGAAGGCTGGAGACTAAAGCTGAAATTAGGAAAACTAAATAGCCTATTTTACTCCTGGAGATCCCAGGATTGTCCACCCAAAATATCTTTGCGATCGGTTCAGCAGTTTTTACGGTACCTTCGAACAGACAGACAGACGGACATTTGGTGAATTATAGTAAGACTAGTGGGGTCACCCGTGGGAATCCCATGGGCATGGACGTGTGTGACATTTCGACATATTCATAATAATAATAATAATAATACATTTATTTTGTATAGCGCTTTTCAAGAAACCCAAAGACGCTTTGACATAGTACGTAAAACAAAGACAAAAAAAGACAAAAATACTTAATTAAATAACCAAACAGAAAGGAAGGAGAAGGAGGAGAGATGGTCAGGGGTTGAATGCGGTGTTGAACATCAGGTACCCCAGCATCATACCCCAGCCCGGCATCTAATATTTAGTTAGATGCTGCACCTGCACATTCAGTTTCACAAAATGGTTACTGGCAATTATTCAGATGCACAAATGATGTCATCTACACAATGTATTTACTTCTGATAACATGTGAATGCATGTGCGTGCACACCCACACACACATATACACCCACACACATATATACACATACACACACATATACACCCACACACATCTACACATACACACACATATACACACACACACACACACACACACACACACACACACACACACACACATATACACATACACACACATATACACCCACACACATATACACACACACACATATACACCCACACACATACACACACACATATACACACACACACACATATACACCCATACACATATATACACATGCACACACATATACACCCACACACATATACACACACACACACACACACACACACACATATACACATACACACACATATACACCCACACACATATACACACACACACACACACACATACACACACACACACACACACACACACACACACACACATATACACCCACACACATATACACACACGCACACATATACACCCACACACATACACCCACACACATACACACACACACACACACACACATATACACCCACACATATATACACATATATACACATACACACACATACACCCACACACATATACACACACACACATATGCACCCACACACACATACACACACATATACACCCATACACATACATATATATATATATATGTATATATATATATACAGTATACATATATATCTATCTATATAAAGCAGTAAAGTATGTTTGTTTGTTTGTTTGTTTGTCCTCTTATAACTCGAGAACTACTCATCGCAGGGCAAAACCAAAGGCATATTCGGAATCAGTACGTCTCAGAGAAACTTCGTAACGTTAATTTTTCAACTTCATCCGATTGACATGGGACCAACGGCATGTGACAGAGAGTGAAACATTTATTTGACGACAATGACTTCCGACTTCCGGGTTCGGAATGCGGGACCAATGCCATTTGACAGGGAATAAAAAATAAATGCGACATTCAATTGACGACAATGACTTCCGACTTGACTCCCCCCTCCCCCTCCCCTCCCCTCCGCTCCCCTCCCTCCCCCTCCACCCCTCCCCCCTCCCACCCCTCTCCCCCTCCCCCTCTTCTCCCCTCTCCCCCTTCTCCCTTCTCCCCTCCCCCCCCGTTCCCCTCCCCCGCCCGGCAATGCCGGGTACTTCTGCTAGTGTGTATATATATATACACACATACACAAACACATATATATACACACACATACGCACACACATACACATACACACATACACATATATACCAGCAGAAGTACCCGGCATTGCCGAGCGGGGGAGGGGAGGGGGAGGGGGAAGGGGAGGGGAGGAGAACAGGGAGGAGGAGAGGAGAGGGGGGAGGGGAGAAGAGGGGGGAGGGGAGAAGAGAGGGGAGGGGAAGGGGAGGGGGGAGGGGAGGGATGGGGGGGAGAGGGGAGGGGGAGGGGAGGAGGAGGGGGAGGGAGGGGGAGGGAGGGGGAGGGGAGGGGGAGGGGGAGGGAGGGGGAGTGAGGGGGAGGGGAGGGGGGAGGAGGGCGAGGTGGGGGAAGGGGGAGGGTAAGGGTGGAAGGGGGAGGGTAAGGGTGGAAGGGGGGAGGGTAAGGGGGAAGGGAAGGGGGAAAGGGGGGAAGGGGAGGGGGAAAGGGGAGGGTGTAGGGGGAAGAGAGGGGGTAGGGTGGAGGGGGAAGGGAGGGGGAAGGGGAAGGGGGGGAAGGGGAGGATGGAGGGGGGAGGGTGGAGGGGGGAGGGGAGGGAGAGGGGAAGGGGGGGAAGGGGAGGATGGAGGGGGAAGGGGAGGACGGAGGGCGGAGGGGAGGGGAGGTAACATTACATTACACACACACAAACTGTGTTTTTATGTTCAATGGTCTGGCGGAGGGGATGGAACATCACGTGATCGCTCTGAGTGAATCAGCGCGCTTCTCTGCCACCGGCTCAGATTCCGT
>NW_027619148.1:0-51513 GCF_964187855.1 Myxine glutinosa
CAAGTTCGAAAAGTGGTTTTTCCACACTAATACAAGTTGAAAAGTGGTTTCCTGCACCAACACAAGTGCGAAAAGTGGTTTTTCAACATTATCACAAGTGCAAAAAGTGTTTTTTCCACACTAATACAAGTGCAATAGTGGTTTCCTGCACCAACACAAGTGCGAAAAGTGGGTTTCAACACTAACACAAGTGCGAAAAGTGGTTTTTCAACACTACCACAAGTGCGAAAAGTGGGTTTCAACACTAACACAAGTGCGAAAAGTGGTTTTTCCACACTAATACAAGTGCAAAAGTGGTTTCCTGCACCAACACAAGTGCGAAAAGTGGTTTTTCAACACTAACACAAGTGCGAAATGTGGTTTTTCAACACTATTACAAATGTAAAAAGTGTTTTTTCCACACTAATACAAGTGCAAAAGTGGTTTCCTGCACCAACACAAGTGCGAAAAGTGGGTTTCAACACTAACACAAGTGCGAAAAGTGGTTTTTCCACACTAATACAAGTGCAAAAGTGGTTTCCTGCACCAACACAAGTGCGAAAAGTGGTTTTTCAACACTAACACAAGTGAGAAAAGTGTTTTTTCAACACGATCACAAGTGCAAAAAGTGTTTTTTCCACACTAATACAAGTGCAAAGGTGGTTTCCTGCACCAACACAAGTGCGAAAAGTGGTTTTTCAACACTAACACAAGTGCGAAAAGTGGTTTTTCAACACTATCACAAGTGCAAAAAGTGTTTTTTCCACACTAATACAAGTGCAAAAGTGGTTTCCTGCACCAACACAAGTGCGAAAAGTGGTTTTTCAACACTAACACAAGTGCGAAAAGTGGTTTTTCAACACTAACACAAGTGCGAAAAGTGGTTTTTCAACACTAACACAAGTGCGAAAAGTGGTTTTTCAACACTAACACAAGTGAGAAAAGTGTTTTTTCAACACTATCACAAGTGCAAAAAGTGTTTTTTCCACACTAATACAAGTGCAAAAGTGGTTTCCTGCACCAACACAAGTGCGAAAAATGGTTTTTCAACACTAACACGAGTACGAAAAGTGGTTTTTCAACACTATCACAAGTGCAA
This sequence comes from Myxine glutinosa, assembly GCF_964187855.1. Lineage (NCBI taxonomy): Eukaryota > Metazoa > Chordata > Myxini > Myxiniformes > Myxinidae > Myxine > Myxine glutinosa. Next base: position 1,079 of record NW_027619148.1, read on the forward strand.
AAAGTGTTTTTTCCACACTAATACAAGTGCAAAAGTGGTTTCCTGCACCAACACAAGTGCGAAAAGTGATTTTTCAACACTAACACAAGTGCGAAAAGTGGTTTTTCAACACTATCACAAGTGCAAAAAGTGTTTTTTCCACACCAATACAAGTGCAAAAGTGGTTTCCTGCACCAACACAAGTGCGAAAAGTGGTTTTTCAACACTAACACAAGTGCGAAAAGTGGTTTTTCAACACTAACACAAGTGCAAAAAGTGGTTTTTCCACACTAATACAAGTGCAAAAGTGGTTTGCTGCACCAACACAAGTGCAAAAGTGGTTTCCTGCACCAACACAAGTGCAAAAAGTGTTTTTTCCACAGTAATACAAGTGCAAAAGTGGTTTCCTGCACCAACACCAGTGCGAAACGTGGTTTTTCAACACTAACACAAGTGCGAAAAGTGGTTTTTCAACACTATCACAAGTGCAAAAAGTGTTTTTTCCACACTAATACAAGTGCAAAAGTGGTTTCCTGCACCAACACAAGTGCAAAAAGTGGTTTTTCAACACTAACACAAGTGCGAAAAGTGGTTTTTCAACACTAACACAAGTGCGAAAAGTGGTTTTTCAACACTAACACAAGTGCGAAAAGTGGTTTTTCAACACTAACACAAGTGAGAAAAGTGTTTTTTCAACTCTATCACAAGTGCAAAAAGTGTTTTTTCCACACTAATACAAGTGCAAAAGTGGTTTCCTGCACCAACACAAGTGCGAAAAATGGTTTTTCAACACTAACACGAGTACGAAAAGTGGTTTTTCAACACTATCACAAGTGCAAAAAGTGTTTTTTCCACACTAATACAAGTGCAAAAGTGGTTTCCTGCACCAACACAAGTGCGAAAAGTGGTTTTTCAACACTAACACAAGTGCGAAAAGTGGTTTTTCAACACTATCACAAGTGCAAAAAGTGTTTTTTCCACACCAATACAAGTGCAAAAGTGGTTCCCTGCACCAACGCAAGTGCGAAAAGTGGTTTTTCAACACTAACACAAGTGCGAAAAGTGGTTTTTCAACACTAACACAAGTGCGAAAAGTGGTTTATCCACACTAATACAAGTGCAAAAGTGGTTTCCTGCACCAACACAAGTGCAAAAGTGGTTTCCTGCACCAACACAAGTGCAAAAAGTGTTTTTTCCACACTAATACAAGTGCAAAAGTGGTTTCCTGCACCAACACCAGTGCGAAACGTGGTTTTTCAACACTAACACAAGTGCGAAAAGTGGTTTTTCAACACTAACACAAGTGCGAAAAGTGGTTTTTCAACACTAACACAAGTGCGAAAAGTTGTTTTTCAACACTAATACAAGTGCAAAAGTGGTTTCCTGCACCAAGACAAGTGCGAAAAGTGGTTTTGCAACACTAACACAAGTGCGAAAAGTGGGTTTCAACACTAACACAAGTGCGAAAAGTGGTTTTTCCACACTAATACAAGTGCAAAAGTGGTTTCCTGCACCAACACAAGTGCGAAAAGTGGTTTTTCAACACTAACACAAGTGCGAAATGTGGTTTTTCAACACTATTACAAATGCAAAAAGTGTTTTTTCCACACTAATACAAGTGCAAAAGTGGTTTCCTGCACCAACACAATTGCGAAAAGTGGTTTTCAACACTAACACAAGTGTGAAAAGTGGTTTTTCCACACTAATACAAGTGCAAATGTGGTTGCCTGCACCCACACAAGTGCGAAAAGTGGTTTTTCAACACTAACACAAGTGCGGAAAGTGGTTTTTCAACACAAACACAAGTGTGAAAAGTGGTTTTTCAACACAAACACAAGTGTGAAAAGTGGTTTTTCAACACTAACACAAGTGCGAAAGGTGGTTTTTCAACACTAACACAAGTGCGAAAAGTGGTTTTTCAACACTAACACAAGTGCGAAAAGTGGTTTTTCAACACTAACACAAGTGCGAAAAGTGGTTTTTCAACACTAATACAAGTGCAAAAGTGGTTTCCTGCACCAACACAAGTGCGAAAAGTGGTTTTTCAAAACTAACACAAGTGCGAAAAGTGGTTTTTCAACACTATCACAAGTGCAAAAAGTGTTTTTTCCACACTAATACAAGTGCAATAGTGGTTTCCTGCACCAACACAAGTGCGAAAAGTGGTTTTTCAACACTAACACACGTGCGAAAAGTGGTTTTTCAACACTAACACAAGTGCGAAAAGTGGTTTTTTCACACTAATACAAGTGCAAAAGTGGTTTCCTGCACCAACACAAGTGCGAAAAGTGGTTTTTCAACACTAACACAAGTGCGAAAAGTGGTTTTTCAACACTAACACAAGTGCGAAAAGCGGTTTCCTGCACCAACACAAGTGCGAAACGTGGTTTTTCAACACTAACACAAGTGCGAAAAGTGGTTTTTCAACACTAACACAAGTGCGAAAAGTGGTTTTTCAACACTATCAGAAGTGCAAAAAGTGTTTTTTCCACACTAATACAAGTGCAAAAGTGGTTTCCTGCACCAACACAAGTGCGAAAAGTGGTTTTTCAACACTAATACAAGTGCAAAAGTGGTTTTTCCACACTAATACAAGTGCAAAAGTGGTTTCCTGCACCAAAACAAGTGCGAAAAGTGGTTTTTCATCACTAACACAAGTGCGAAAAGTGGTTTTTCAACACTAACACAAGTGCGAAAAGTGGTTTTTCAACACTAACACAAGTGCGAAAAGTGGTTTTTCCATAATAATACAAGTGCAAAAGTGGTTTCCTGCACCAACACATGTGCGAAAAGTGGTTTTTCAACACTACCACAAGTGCGAAAAGTGTTTTTTCAACACTAACACAAGTGCGAAAAGTGGTTTTTCCACACTAATACAAGTGCAAAAGTGGTTTCCTGCACCAACACAAGTGCGAAAAGTGGTTTTTCAACACTACCACAAGTGCGAAAAGTGGTTTTTCAACACTAACACAAGTGCGAAAAGTGGTTTTTCCACACTAATACAAGTGCAAAAGTGGTTTCCTGCACCAACACAAGTGCGAAAAGTGGTTTTTCAACACTAACACAAGTGCGAAAAGTGGTTTTTCAACACTAACACAAGTGCGAAAAATGGTTTTTCGACACTAATACAAGTGCAAAAGTGGTTTCCTGCACCAACACAAGTGCGAAAAGTGGTTTTTCAACATTATCACAAGTGCAAAAAGTGTTTTTTCCACACTAATACAAGTGCAAAAGTGGTTTCCTGCACCAACACAAGTGCGAAAAGTGGTTTTTCAACACTAAGACATGTGCGAATTGTGGTTTTTCAACACTAACACAAGTGCAAAAAGTGGTTTTTCAACACTAACACAAGTGCGAAAAGTGGTTTTTCAACACTAACACAAGTGCGAAAAGTGGTTTTTCAACACTAACACAAGTGCGAAAAGTGGTTTTTCAACACTAACACAAGTGAGAAAAGTGTTTTTTCAACACTATCACAAGTGCAAAAAGTGTTTTTTCCACACTAATACAAGTGCAAAAGTGGTTTCCTGCACCAACACAAGTGCGAAAGGTGGTTTTTCAACACTAACACAAGTGCGAAAAGTGGTTTTTCAACACTAACACAAGTGTGAAAAGTGGTTTTTCAACACTAACACAGGTGCGAAAAGTGGTTTTTCAAAACTAACACAAGTGCGAAAAGTGGTTTTTCCACACTAATACAAGTGCAAAAGTGGTTTCCTGCACCAACACAAGTGCGAAAAGTGGTTTTTCAACACTATCACAAGTGCAAAAAGTGTTTTTTCCACACTAATACAAGTGCAAAAGTGGTTTCCTGCACCAACACAAGTGCGAAAAGTGGTTTTTCAACACTAACACAAGTGCAAAAAGTGTTTTTTCCACACTAATACAAGTGCAAAAGTGGTTTTCCCACACTAATACAAGTGCAAAAGTGGTTTCCTGCACCAAAACAAGTGCGAAAAGTGGTTTTTCATCACTAACACAAGTGCGAAAAGTGGTTTTTCAACACTAACACAAGTGCGAAAAGTGTTTTTTCCACACTAATACAAGTGCAAAAGTGGTTTCCTGCACCACCACAAGTGCGAAAAGTGGTTTTTCAACACTAACACAAGTGCGAAAAGTGGTTTTTCAACACTAACACAAGTGCGAAAAGTGTTTTTTCCACAATAATACAAGTGCAAAAGTGGTTTCCTGCACCAACACAAGTGCGAAAAGTGGTTTTTCAACACTAACACAAGTGCGAAAAGTGGTTTTTCAACACTAACACAAGTGCGAAAAGTGGTTTTTCCACACTTAATACAAGTGCAAAAGTGGTTTCCTGCACCAACACAAGTGCGAAAAGTGGTTTTTCAACACTAACACAAGTGCGAAAAGTGGTTTTTCAACACTAACACAAGTGCGAAAAGTGGTTTTTCAACACTAACACAAGTGCGAAAAGTGGTTTTTCCATAATAATACAAGTGCAAAAGTGGTTTCCTGCACCAACACAAGTGCGAAAAGTGGTTTTTCAACATTATCACAAGTGCAAAAAGTGTTTTTTCCACACTAATACAAGTGCAAAAGTGGTTTCCTGCACCAACACAAGTGCGAAAAGTGGTTTTTCAACACTAACACAAGTGCGAAAAGTGGTTTTTCAACATTATCACAAGGGCAAAAAGTGTTTTTTCCACACTAATACAAGTGCAAAAGTGGTTTCCTGCACCAACACAAGTGCGAAAAGTGGTTTTTCAACACTAACACAAGTGCGAAAAGTGGTTTTCAACACTAACACAAGTGCGAAAAGTGGTTTTTCCACACTAATACAAGTGCAAAAGTGGTTTCCTTCACCAACACAAGTGCGAAAAGTGTTTTTTCAACACTATCACAAGTGCAAAAAGTGTTTTTTCCACACTAATTCAAGTGCAAAAGTGGTTTCCTGCACCAACACAAGTGCGAAAAGTGGTTTTTCAACACTAACACAAGTGCGAAAAGTGGTTTTTCAAAACTAACACAAGTGCGAAAAGTGGTTTTTCAACACTATCACAAGTGCAAAAAGGGTTTTTTCCACACTAATACAAGTGCAAAAGTGGTTTCCTGCACCAACACAAGTGCGAAAAGTGGTTTTTCAACACTAACACAAGTGCGAAAAGTGGTTTTTCAACACTAACACAAGTGCGAAAAGTGGTTTTTCCACACTAATACAAGTGCAAAAGTGGTTTCCTGCACCAACACAAGTGCGAAAAGTGGTTTTTCAACACTAATACAAGTGCAAAAGTGGTTTTTCCACACTAATACAAGTGCAAAAGTGGTTTCCTGCACCAAAACAAGTGCGAAAAGTGGTTTTTCATCACTAACACAAGTGCGAAAAGTGGTTTTTCAACACTAACACAAGTGCGAAAAGTGGTTTTTCAACACTAACACAAGTGCGAAAAGTGGTTTTTCCATAATAATACAAGTGCAAAAGTGGTTTCCTGCACCAACACATGTGCGAAAAGTGGTTTTTCAACACTACCACAAGTGCGAAAAGTGGTTTTTCAACACTAACACAAGTGCGAAAAGTGGTTTTTCCACACTAATACAAGTGCAAAAGTGGTTTCCTGCACCAACACAAGTGCGAAAAGTGGTTTTTCAACTCTACCACAAGTGCGAAAAGTGGTTTTTCAACACTAACACAAGTGCGAAAAGTGGTTTTTTCCACACTAATACAAGTGCAAAAGTGGTTTCCTGCACCAACACAAGTGCGAAAAGTGGTTTTTCAACACTAACACAAGTGCGAAAAGTGGTTTTTCAACACTAACACAAGTGCGAAAAGCGGTTTCCTGCACCAACACAAGTGCGAAACGTGGTTTTTCAACACTAACACAAGTGCGAAAAGTGGTTTTTCAACACTAACACAAGTGCGAAAAGTGGTTTTTCAACACTATCAGAAGTGCAAAAAGTGTTTTTTCCACACTAATACAAGTGCAAAAGTGGTTTCCTGCACCAACACAAGTGCGAAAAGTGGTTTTTCAACACTAATACAAGTGCAAAAGTGGTTTTTCCACACTAATACAAGTGCAAAAGTGGTTTCCTGCACCAAAACAAGTGCGAAAAGTGGTTTTTCATCACTAACACAAGTGCGAAAAGTGGTTTTTCAACACTAACACAAGTGCGAAAAGTGGTTTTTCAACACTAACACAAGTGCGAAAAGTGGTTTTTCCATAATAATACAAGTGCAAAAGTGGTTTCCTGCACCAACACATGTGCGAAAAGTGGTTTTTCAACACTACCACAAGTGCGAAAAGTGTTTTTTCAACACTAACACAAGTGCGAAAAGTGGTTTTTCCACACTAATACAAGTGCAAAAGTGGTTTCCTGCACCAACACAAGTGCGAAAAGTGGTTTTTCAACACTACCACAAGTGCGAAAAGTGGTTTTTCAACACTAACACAAGTGCGAAAAGTGGTTTTTCCACACTAATACAAGTGCAAAAGTGGTTTCCTGCACCAACACAAGTGCGAAAAGTGGTTTTTCAACACTAACACAAGTGCGAAAAGTGGTTTTTCAACACTAACACAAGTGCGAAAAATGGTTTTTCGACACTAATACAAGTGCAAAAGTGGTTTCCTGCACCAACACAAGTGCGAAAAGTGGTTTTTCAACATTATCACAAGTGCAAAAAGTGTTTTTTCCACACTAATACAAGTGCAAAAGTGGTTTCCTGCACCAACACAAGTGCGAAAAGTGGTTTTTCAACACTAAGACATGTGCGAATTGTGGTTTTTCAACACTAACACAAGTGCAAAAAGTGGTTTTTCAACACTAACACAAGTGCGAAAAGTGGTTTTTCAACACTAACACAAGTGCGAAAAGTGGTTTTTCAACACTAACACAAGTGCGAAAAGTGGTTTTTCAACACTAACACAAGTGAGAAAAGTGTTTTTTCAACACTATCACAAGTGCAAAAAGTGTTTTTTCCACACTAATACAAGTGCAAAAGTGGTTTCCTGCACCAACACAAGTGCGAAAGGTGGTTTTTCAACACTAACACAAGTGCGAAAAGTGGTTTTTCAACACTAACACAAGTGTGAAAAGTGGTTTTTCAACACTAACACAGGTGCGAAAAGTGGTTTTTCAAAACTAACACAAGTGCGAAAAGTGGTTTTTCCACACTAATACAAGTGCAAAAGTGGTTTCCTGCACCAACACAAGTGCGAAAAGTGGTTTTTCAACACTATCACAAGTGCAAAAAGTGTTTTTTCCACACTAATACAAGTGCAAAAGTGGTTTCCTGCACCAACACAAGTGCGAAAAGTGGTTTTTCAACACTAACACAAGTGCAAAAAGTGTTTTTTCCACACTAATACAAGTGCAAAAGTGGTTTTCCCACACTAATACAAGTGCAAAAGTGGTTTCCTGCACCAAAACAAGTGCGAAAAGTGGTTTTTCATCACTAACACAAGTGCGAAAAGTGGTTTTTCAACACTAACACAAGTGCGAAAAGTGTTTTTTCCACACTAATACAAGTGCAAAAGTGGTTTCCTGCACCACCACAAGTGCGAAAAGTGGTTTTTCAACACTAACACAAGTGCGAAAAGTGGTTTTTCAACACTAACACAAGTGCGAAAAGTGTTTTTTCCACAATAATACAAGTGCAAAAGTGGTTTCCTGCACCAACACAAGTGCGAAAAGTGGTTTTTCAACACTAACACAAGTGCGAAAAGTGGTTTTTCAACACTAACACAAGTGCGAAAAGTGGTTTTTCCACACTTAATACAAGTGCAAAAGTGGTTTCCTGCACCAACACAAGTGCGAAAAGTGGTTTTTCAACACTAACACAAGTGCGAAAAGTGGTTTTTCAACACTAACACAAGTGCGAAAAGTGGTTTTTCAACACTAACACAAGTGCGAAAAGTGGTTTTTCCATAATAATACAAGTGCAAAAGTGGTTTCCTGCACCAACACAAGTGCGAAAAGTGGTTTTTCAACATTATCACAAGTGCAAAAAGTGTTTTTTCCACACTAATACAAGTGCAAAAGTGGTTTCCTGCACCAACACAAGTGCGAAAAGTGGTTTTTCAACACTAACACAAGTGCGAAAAGTGGTTTTTCAACATTATCACAAGGGCAAAAAGTGTTTTTTCCACACTAATACAAGTGCAAAAGTGGTTTCCTGCACCAACACAAGTGCGAAAAGTGGTTTTTCAACACTAACACAAGTGCGAAAAGTGGTTTTCAACACTAACACAAGTGCGAAAAGTGGTTTTTCCACACTAATACAAGTGCAAAAGTGGTTTCCTTCACCAACACAAGTGCGAAAAGTGTTTTTTCAACACTATCACAAGTGCAAAAAGTGTTTTTTCCACACTAATTCAAGTGCAAAAGTGGTTTCCTGCACCAACACAAGTGCGAAAAGTGGTTTTTCAACACTAACACAAGTGCGAAAAGTGGTTTTTCAAAACTAACACAAGTGCGAAAAGTGGTTTTTCAACACTATCACAAGTGCAAAAAGGGTTTTTTCCACACTAATACAAGTGCAAAAGTGGTTTCCTGCACCAACACAAGTGCGAAAAGTGGTTTTTCAACACTAACACAAGTGCGAAAAGTGGTTTTTCAACACTAACACAAGTGCGAAAAGTGGTTTTTCCACACTAATACAAGTGCAAAAGTGGTTTCCTGCACCAACACAAGTGCGAAAAGTGGTTTTTCAACACTAATACAAGTGCAAAAGTGGTTTTTCCACACTAATACAAGTGCAAAAGTGGTTTCCTGCACCAAAACAAGTGCGAAAAGTGGTTTTTCATCACTAACACAAGTGCGAAAAGTGGTTTTTCAACACTAACACAAGTGCGAAAAGTGGTTTTTCAACACTAACACAAGTGCGAAAAGTGGTTTTTCCATAATAATACAAGTGCAAAAGTGGTTTCCTGCACCAACACATGTGCGAAAAGTGGTTTTTCAACACTACCACAAGTGCGAAAAGTGGTTTTTCAACACTAACACAAGTGCGAAAAGTGGTTTTTCCACACTAATACAAGTGCAAAAGTGGTTTCCTGCACCAACACAAGTGCGAAAAGTGGTTTTTCAACTCTACCACAAGTGCGAAAAGTGGTTTTTCAACACTAACACAAGTGCGAAAAGTGGTTTTTTCCACACTAATACAAGTGCAAAAGTGGTTTCCTGCACCAACACAAGTGCGAAAAGTGGTTTTTCAACACTAACACAAGTGCGAAAAGTGGTTTTTCAACACTAACACAAGTGCGAAAAATGGTTTTTCGACACTAATACAAGTGCAAAAGTGGTTTCCTGCACCAACACAAGTGCGAAAAGTGGGTTTTCAACATTATCACAAGTGCAAAAAGTGTTTTTTCCACACTAATACAAGTGCAAAAGTGGTTTCCTGCACCAACACAAGTGCGAAAAGTGGTTTTTCAACACTAAGACATGTGCGAATTGTGGTTTTTCAACACTAACACAAGTGCAAAAAGTGGTTTTTCAACACTAACACAAGTGCGAAAAGTGGTTTTTCAACACTAACACAAGTGCGAAAAGTGGTTTTTCAACACTAACACAAGTGCGAAAAGTGGTTTTTCAACACTAACACAAGTGAGAAAAGTGTTTTTTCAACACTATCACAAGTGCAAAAAGTGTTTTTTCCACACTAATACAAGTGCAAAAGTGGTTTCCTGCACCAACACAAGTGCGAAAGGTGGTTTTTCAACACTAACACAAGTGCGAAAAGTGGTTTTTCAACACTAACACAAGTGTGAAAAGTGGTTTTTCAACACTAACACAGGTGCGAAAAGTGGTTTTTCAAAACTAACACAAGTGCGAAAAGTGGTTTTTCCACACTAATACAAGTGCAAAAGTGGTTTCCTGCACCAACACAAGTGCGAAAAGTGGTTTTTCAACACTATCACAAGTGCAAAAAGTGTTTTTTCCACACTAATACAAGTGCAAAAGTGGTTTCCTGCACCAACACAAGTGCGAAAAGTGGTTTTTCAACACTAACACAAGTGCAAAAAGTGTTTTTTCCACACTAATACAAGTGCAAAAGTGGTTTTTCCACACTAATACAAGTGCAAAAGTGGTTTCCTGCACCAAAACAAGTGCGAAAAGTGGTTTTTCATCACTAACACAAGTGCGAAAAGTGGTTTTTCAACACTAACACAAGTGCGAAAAGTGGTTTTTCAACACTAACACAAGTGCGAAAAGTGGTTTTTCCATAATAATACAAGTGCAAAAGTGGTTTCCTGCACCAACACAAGTGCGAAAAGTGGTTTTTCAACACTACCACAAGTGCGAAAAGTGGTTTTTCAACACTAACACAAGTGCGAAAAGTGGTTTTTCCACACTAATACAAGTGCAAAAGTGGTTTCCTGCACCAACACAAGTGCGAAAAGTGGTTTTTCAACACTAACACAAGTGCGAAAAGTGGTTTTTCAACACTAACACAAGTGCGAAAAATGGTTTTTCCACACTAATACAAGTGCAAAAGTGGTTTCCTGCACCAACACAAGTGCGAAAAGTGGTTTTTCAACATTATCACAAGTGCAAAAAGTGTTTTTTCCACACTAATACAAGTGCAAAAGTGGTTTCCTGCACCAACACAAGTGCGAAAAGTGGTTTTTCAACACTAAGACATGTGCGAATTGTGGTTTTTCAACACTAACACAAGTGCAAAAAGTGGTTTTTCAACACTAACACAAGTGCGAAAAGTGGTTTTTCAACACTAACACAAGTGCGAAAAGTGGTTTTTCAACACTAACACAAGTGCGAAAAGTGGTTTTTCAACACTAACACAAGTGAGAAAAGTGTTTTTTCAACACTATCACAAGTGCAAAAAGTGTTTTTTCCACACTAATACAAGTGCAAAAGTGGTTTCCTGCACCAACACAAGTGCGAAAGGTGGTTTTTCAACACTAACACAAGTGCGAAAAGTGGTTTTTCAACACTAACACAAGTGTGAAAAGTGGTTTTTCAACACTAACACAGGTGCGAAAAGTGGTTTTTCAAAACTAACACAAGTGCGAAAAGTGGTTTTTCCACACTAATACAAGTGCAAAAGTGGTTTCCTGCACCAACACAAGTGCGAAAAGTGGTTTTTCAACACTATCACAAGTGCAAAAAGTGTTTTTTCCACACTAATACAAGTGCAAAAGTGGTTTCCTGCACCAACACAAGTGCGAAAAGTGGTTTTTCAACACTAACACAAGTGCAAAAAGTGTTTTTTCCACACTAATACAAGTGCAAAAGTGGTTTTCCCACACTAATACAAGTGCAAAAGTGGTTTCCTGCACCAAAACAAGTGCGAAAAGTGGTTTTTCATCACTAACACAAGTGCGAAAAGTGGTTTTTCAACACTAACACAAGTGCGAAAAGTGGTTTTTCAACACTAACACAAGTGCGAAAAGTGGTTTTTCCATAATAATACAAGTGCAAAAGTGGTTTCCTGCACCAACACAAGTGCGAAAAGTGGTTTTTCAACACTAACACAAGTGCAAAAAGTGGTTTTTCAACACTAACACAAGTGCGAAAAGTGGTTTTTCAACACTAACACAAGTGCGAAAAGTGTTTTTTCCACACTAATACAAGTGCAAAAGTGGTTTCCTGCACCACCACAAGTGCGAAAAGTGGTTTTTCAACACTAACACAAGTGCGAAAAGTGGTTTTTCAACACTAACACAAGTGCGAAAAGTGTTTTTTCCACAATAATACAAGTGCAAAAGTGGTTTCCTGCACCAACACAAGTGCGAAAAGTGGTTTTTCAACACTAACACAAGTGCGAAAAGTGGTTTTTCAACACTAACACAAGTGCGAAAAGTGGTTTTTCCACACTTAATACAAGTGCAAAAGTGGTTTCCTGCACCAACACAAGTGCGAAAAGTGGTTTTTCAACACTAACACAAGTGCGAAAAGTGGTTTTTCAACACTAACACAAGTGCGAAAAGTGGTTTTTCAACACTAACACAAGTGCGAAAAGTGGTTTTTCCATAATAATACAAGTGCAAAAGTGGTTTCCTGCACCAACACAAGTGCGAAAAGTGGTTTTTCAACATTATCACAAGTGCAAAAAGTGTTTTTTCCACACTAATACAAGTGCAAAAGTGGTTTCCTGCACCAACACAAGTGCGAAAAGTGGTTTTTCAACACTAACACAAGTGCGAAAAGTGGTTTTTCAACACTATCACAAGGGCAAAAAGTGTTTTTTCCACACTAATACAAGTGCAAAAGTGGTTTCCTGCACCAACACAAGTGCGAAAAGTGGTTTTTCAACACTAACACAAGTGCGAAAAGTGGTTTTCAACACTAACACAAGTGCGAAAAGTGGTTTTTCCACACTAATACAAGTGCAAAAGTGGTTTCCTTCACCAACACAAGTGCGAAAAGTGTTTTTTCAACACTATCACAAGTGCAAAAAGTGTTTTTTCCACACTAATTCAAGTGCAAAAGTGGTTTCCTGCACCAACACAAGTGCGAAAAGTGGTTTTTCAACACTAACACAAGTGCGAAAAGTGGTTTTTCAAAACTAACACAAGTGCGAAAAGTGGTTTTTCAACACTATCACAAGTGCAAAAAGGGTTTTTTCCACACTAAGACAAGTGCAAAAGTGGTTTCCTGCACCAACACAAGTGCGAAAAGTGGTTTTTCAACACTAACACAAGTGCGAAAAGTGATTTTTCAACACTAACACAAGTGCGAAAAGTGGTTTTTCCACACTAATACAAGTGCAAAAGTGGTTTCCTGCACCAACACAAGTGCGAAAAGTGGTTTTTCAACACTAATACAAGTGCAAAAGTGGGTTTTTCCACACTAATACAAGTGCAAAAGTGGTTTCCTGCACTAAAACAAGTGCGAAAAGTGGTTTTTCATCACTAACACAAGTGCGAAAAGTGGTTTTTCAACACTAACTAACACAAGTGCGAAAAGTGGTTTTTCAACACTAACACAAGTGCGAAAAGTGGTTTTTCCATAATAATACAAGTGCAAAAGTGGTTTCCTGCACCAACACATGTGCGAAAAGTGGTTTTTCAACACTACCACAAGTGCGAAAAGTGGTTTTTCAACAATAACACAAGTGCGAAAAGTGGTTTTTCCACACTAATACAAGTGCAAAAGTGGTTTCCTGCACCAACACAAGTGCGAAAAGTGGTTTTTCAACACTACCACAAGTGCGAAAAGTGGTTTTTCAACACTAACACAAGTGCGAAAAGTGGTTTTTCCACACTAATACAAGTGCAAAAGTGGTTTCCTGCACCAACACAAGTGCGAAAAGTGGTTTTTCAACACTAACACAAGTGCGAAAAGTGGTTTTTCAACACTAACACAAGTGCGAAAAATGGTTTTTCGACACTAATACAAGTGCAAAAGTGGTTTCCTGCACCAACACAAGTGCGAAAAGTGGTTTTTCAACATTATCACAAGTGCAAAAAGTGTTTTTTCCACACTAATACAAGTGCAAAAGTGGTTTCCTGCACCAACACAAGTGCGAAAAGTGGTTTTTCAACACTAAGCCATGTGCGAATTGTGGTTTTTCAACACTAACACAAGTGCAAAAAGTGGTTTTTCAACACTAACACAAGTGAGAAAAGTGTTTTTTCAACACTATCACAAGTGCAAAAAGTGTTTTTTCCACACTAATACAAGTGCAAAAGTGGTTTCCTGCACCAACACAAGTGCGAAAGGTGGTTTTTCAACACTAACACAAGTGCGAAAAGTGGTTTTTCAACACTAACACAAGTGTGAAAAGTGGTTTTTCAACACGAACACAGGTGCGAAAAGTGGTTTTTCAAAACTAACACAAGTGCGAAAAGTGGTTTTTCCACACTAATACAAGTGCAAAAGTGGTTTCCTGCACCAACACAAGTGCGAAAAGTGGTTTTTCAACACTATCACAAGTGCAAAAAGTGTTTTTTCCACACTAATACAAGTGCAAAAGTGGTTTCCTGCACAAACACAAGTGCGAAAAGTGGTTTTTCAACACTAACACAAGTGCAAAAAGTGTTTTTTCCACACTAATACAAGTGCAAAAGTGGTTTTTCCACACTAATACAAGTGCAAAAGTGGTTCCCTGCACCAAAACAAGTGCGAAAAGTGGTTTTTCATCACTAACACAAGTGCGAAAAGTGGTTTTTCAACACTAACACAAGTGCGAAAAGTGGTTTTTCAACACTAACACAAGTGCGAAAAGTGGTTTTTCAACACTAACACAAGGGCGAAAAGTGGTTTTTCAACACTAACACAAGTGCGAAAAGTGGTTTTTCAACACTAACACAAGTGAGAAAAGTGTTTTTTCAACACTATCACAAGTGCAAAAAGTGTTTTTTCCACACTAATACAAGTGCCAAAGTGGTTTCCTGCACCAACACAAGTGCGAAAGGTGGTTTTTCAACACTAACACAAGTGCGAAAAGTGGTTTTTCAACACTAACACAAGTGTGAAAAGTGGTTTTTCAACACGAACACAGGTGCGAAAAGTGGTTTTTCAAAACTAACACAAGTGCGAAAAGTGGTTTTTCCACACTAATACAAGTGCAAAAGTGGTTTCCTGCACCAACACAAGTGCGAAAAGTGGTTTTTCAACACTATCACAAGTGCAAAAAGTGTTTTTTCCACACTAATACAAGTGCAAAAGTGGTTTCCTGCACCAACACAAGTGCGAAAAGTGGTTTTTCAACACTAACACAAGTGCAAAAAGTGTTTTTTCCACACTAATACAAGTGCAAAAGTGGTTTTTCCACACTAATACAAGTGCAAAAGTGGTTTCCTGCACCAAAACAAGTGCGAAAAGTGGTTTTTCATCACTAACACAAGTGCGAAAAGTGGTTTTTCAACACTAACACAAGTGCGAAAAGTGGTTTTTCAACACTAACACAAGTGCGAAAAATGGTTTTTCGACACTAATACAAGTGCAAAAGTGGTTTCCTGCACCAACACAAGTGCGAAAAGTGGTTTTTCAACATTATCACAAGTGCAAAAAGTGTTTTTTCCACACTAATACAAGTGCAAAAGTGGTTTCCTGCACCAACACAAGTGCGAAAAGTGGTTTTTCAACACTAAGACATGTGCGAATTGTGGTTTTTCAACACTAACACAAGTGCAAAAAGTGGTTTTTCAACACTAACACAAGTGAGAAAAGTGTTTTTTCAACACTATCACAAGTGCAAAAAGTGTTTTTTCCACACTAATACAAGTGCAAAAGTGGTTTCCTGCACCAACACAAGTGCGAAAAGTGGTTTTTCATCACTAACACAAGTGCGAAAAGTGGTTTTTCAACACTAACACAAGTGCGAAAAGTGGTTTTTCAACACTAACACAAGTGCGAAAAGTGGTTTTTCCATAATAATACAAGTGCAAAAGTGGTTTCCTGCACCAACACAAGTGCGAAAAGTGGTTTTTCAACACTACCACAAGTGCGAAAAGTGGTTTTTCAACACTAACACAAGTGCGAAAAGTGGTTTTTCCACACTAATACAAGTGCAAAAGTGGTTTCCTGCACCAACACAAGTGCGAAAAGTGGTTTTTCAACACTAACACAAGTGCGAAAAGTGGTTTTTCAACACTAACACAAGTGCGAAAAATGGTTTTTCCACACTAATACAAGTGCAAAAGTGGTTTCCTGCACCAACACAAGTGCAAAAAGTGGTTTTTCAACATTATCACAAGTGCAAAAAGTGTTTTTTCCACACTAATACAAGTGCAAAAGTGGTTTCCTGCACCAACACAAGTGCGAAAAGTGGTTTTTCAACACTAAGACATGTGCGAATTGTGGTTTTTCAACACTAACACAAGTGCAAAAAGTGGTTTTTCAACACTAACACAAGTGCGAAAAGTGGTTTTTCAACACTAACACAAGTGCGAAAAGTGGTTTTTCAACACTAACACAAGTGCGAAAAGTAGTTTTTCAACACCAACACAAGTGCGAAAAGTGGTTTTTCAACACTAACACAAGTGCAAAAAGTGGTTTTTCAACACTAACACAAGTGCGAAAAGTGGTTTTTCAACACTAACACAAGTGCGAAAAGTGTTTTTTCCACACTAATACAAGTGCAAAAGTGGTTTCCTGCACCAACACAAGTGCGAAAAGTGGTTTTTCAACACTAACACAAGTGCGAAAAGTGGTTTTTCAACACTAACACAAGTGCGAAAAGTGTTTTTTCCACAATAATACAAGTGCAAAAGTGGTTTCCTGCACCAACACAAGTGCGAAAAGTGGTTTTTCAACACTAACACAAGTGCAAAAAGTGGTTTTTCAACACTAACACAAGTGTGAAAAGTGGTTTTTCAACACTAACACAAGTGAGAAAAGTATTTTTTCAACACTATCACAAGTGCAAAAAGTGTTTTTTCCACACTAACACAAGTGCGAAAAGTGGTTTTTCAACACTAACACAAGTGCGAAAAATGGTTTTTCCACACTAATACAAGTGCAAAAGTGGTTTCCTGCACCAACACAAGTGCAAAAAGTGGTTTTTCAACATTATCACAAGTGCAAAAAGTGTTTTTTCCACACTAATACAAGTGCAAAAGTGGTTTCCTGCACCAACACAAGTGCGAAAAGTGGTTTTTCAACACTAAGACATGTGCGAATTGTGGTTTTTCAACACTAACACAAGTGCAAAAAGTGGTTTTTCAACACTAACACAAGTGCGAAAAGTGGTTTTTCAACACTAACACAAGTGCGAAAAGTGGTTTTTCAACACTAACACAAGTGCGAAAAGTAGTTTTTCAACACCAACACAAGTGCGAAAAGTGGTTTTTCAACACTAACACAAGTGCAAAAAGTGGTTTTTCAACACTAACACAAGTGCGAAAAGTGGTTTTTCAACACTAACACAAGTGCGAAAAGTGTTTTTTCCACACTAATACAAGTGCAAAAGTGGTTTCCTGCACCAACACAAGTGCGAAAAGTGGTTTTTCAACACTAACACAAGTGCGAAAAGTGGTTTTTCAACACTAACACAAGTGCGAAAAGTGTTTTTTCCACAATAATACAAGTGCAAAAGTGGTTTCCTGCACCAACACAAGTGCGAAAAGTGGTTTTTCAACACTAACACAAGTGCAAAAAGTGGTTTTTCAACACTAACACAAGTGTGAAAAGTGGTTTTTCAACACTAACACAAGTGAGAAAAGTGTTTTTTCAACACTATCACAAGTGCAAAAAGTGTTTTTTCCACACTAATACAAGTGCAAAAGTGGTTTCCTGCACCAACACAAGTGCGAAAAGTGGTTTTTCAACACTAACACAAGTGCAAAAAGTGGTTTTTCAACACTAACACAAGTGCGAAAAGTGGTTTTTCAACACTAACACAAGTGCGAAAAGTGTTTTTTCCACACTAATACAAGTGCAAAAGTGGTTTCCTGCACCACCACAAGTGCGAAAAGTGGTTTTTCAACACTAACACAAGTGCGAAAAGTGGTTTTTCAACACTAACACAAGTGCGAAAAGTGTTTTTTCCACAATAATACAAGTGCAAAAGTGGTTTCCTGCACCAACACAAGTGCGAAAAGTGGTTTTTCAACACTAACACAAGTGTGAAAAGTGGTTTTTCAACACTAACACAAGTGCGAAAAGTGGTTTTTCCACACTTAATACAAGTGCAAAAGTGGTTTCCTGCACCAACACAAGTGCGAAAAGTGGTTTTTCAACACTAACACAAGTGCGAAAAGTGGTTTTTCAACACTAACACAAGTGCGAAAAGTGGTTTTTCAACACTAACACAAGTGCGAAAAGTGGTTTTTCCATAATAATACAAGTGCAAAAGTGGTTTCCTGCACCAACACAAGTGCGAAAAGTGGTTTTTCAACATTATCACAAGTGCAAAAAGTGTTTTTTCCACACTAATACAAGTGCAATAGTGGTTTCCTGCACCAACACAAGTGCGAAAAGTGGTTTTTCAACACTAACACAAGTGCGAAAAGTGGTTTTTCAACACTATCACAAGGGCAAAAAGTGTTTTTTCCACACTAATACAAGTGCAAAAGTGGTTTCCTGCACCAACACAAGTGCAAAAAGTGTTTTTTCCACACTAATACAAGTGCAAAAGTGGTTTTTCCACACCAATACAAGTGCAAAAGTGGTTTCCTGCACCAAAACAAGTGCGAAAAGTGGTTTTTCATCACTAACACAAGTGCGAAAAGTGGTTTTTCAACACTAACACAAGTGCGAAAAGTGGTTTTTCAACACTAACACAAGTGCGAAAAGTGGTTTTTCCATAATAATACAAGTGCAAAAGTGGTTTCCTGCACCAACACAAGTGCGAAAAGTGGTTTTTCAACACTACCACAAGTGCGAAAAGTGGTTTTTCAACACTAACACAAGTGCGAAAAGTGGTTTTTCCACACTAATACAAGTGCAAAAGTGGTTTCCTGCACCAACACAAGTGCGAAAAGTGGTTTTTCAACATTAACACAAGTGCGAAAAGTGGTTTTTCAACACTAACACAAGTGCGAAAAATGGTTTTTCCACACTAATACAAGTGCAAAAGTGGTTTCCTGCACCAACACAAGTGCGAAAAGTGGTTTTTCAACATTATCACAAGTGCAAAAAGTGTTTTTTTCCACACTAATACAAGTGCAAAAGTGGTTTCCTGCACCAACACAAGTGCGAAAAGTGGTTTTTCAACACTAAGACATGTGCGAATTGTGGTTTTTCAACACTAACACAAGTGCAAAAAGTGGTTTTTCAACACTAACACAAGTGCGAAAAGTGGTTTTTCAACACTAACACAAGTGCGAAAAGTGGTTTTTCAACACTAACACAAGTGCGGAAAGTAGTTTTTCAACACTAACACAAGTGAGAAAAGTGTTTTTTCAACACTATCACAAGTGCAAAAAGTGTTTTTTCCACACTAATACAAGTGCAAAAGTGGTTTCCTGCACCAACACAAGTGCGAAAAGTGGTTTTTCAACACTAAAACAAGTGCAAAAGGTGGTTTTTCAACACTAACACAAGTGCGAAAAGTGGTTTTTCAACACTAACACAAGTGCGAAAAGTGTTTTTTCCACACTAATACAAGTGTAAAAGTGGTTTCCTGCACCAACACAAGTGCGAAAAGTGGTTTTTCAACACTAACACAAGTGCGAAAAGTGGTTTTTCAACACTAACACAAGTGCGAAAAGTGTTTTTTCCACAATAATACAAGTGCAAAAGTGGTTTCCTGCACCAACACAAGTGCGAAAAGTGGTTTTTCAACACTAACACAAGTGCAAAAAGTGTTTTTTCAACACTAACACAAGTGTGAAAAGTGGTTTTTCAACACTAACACAAGTGAGAAAAGTGTTTTTTCAACACTATCACAAGTGCAAAAAGTGTTTTTTCCACACTAATACAAGTGCAAAAGTGGTTTCCTGCACCAACACAAGTGCGAAAAGTGGTTTTTCAACACTAACACAAGTGCAAAAAGTGGTTTTTCAACACTAACACAAGTGCGAAAAGTGGTTTTTCAACACTAACACAAGTGCGAAAAGTGTTTTTTCCACACTAATACAAGTGCAAAAGTGGTTTCCTGCACCACCACAAGTGCGAAAAGTGGTTTTTCAACACTAACACAAGTGCGAAAAGTGGTTTTTCAACACTAACACAAGTGCGAAAAGTGTTTTTTCCACAACAATACAAGTGCAAAAGTGGTTTCCTGCACCAACACAAGTGCGAAAAGTGGTTTGTCAACACTAACACAAGTGTGAAAAGTGGTTTTTCAACACTAACACAAGTGCGAAAAGTGGTTTTTCAACACTATCACAAGGGCAAAAAGTGTTTTTTCCACACTAATACAAGTGCAAAAGTGGTTTCCTGCACCAACACAAGTGCGAAAAGTGGTTTTTCAACACTAACACAAGTGCGAAAAGTGGTTTTCAACACTAACACAAGTGCGAAAAGTGGTTTTTCCACACTAATACAAGTGCAAAAGTGGTTTCCTTCACCAACACAAGTGCGAAAAGTGTTTTTTCAACACTATCACAAGTGCAAAAAGTGTTTTTTCCACACTAATTCAAGTGCAAAAGTGGTTTCCTGCACCAACACAAGTGCGAAAAGTGGTTTTTCAACACTAACACAAGTGCGAAAAGTGGTTTTTCAAAACTAACACAAGTGCGAAAAGTGGTTTTTCAACACTATCACAAGTGCAAAAAGGGTTTTTTCCACACTAATACAAGTGCAAAAGTGGTTTCCTGCACCAACACAAGTGCGAAAAGTGGTTTTTCAACACTAACACAAGTGCGAAAAGTGGTTTTTCAACACTAACACAAGTGCGAAAAGTGGTTTTTCCACACTAATACAAGTGCAAAAGTGGTTTCCTGCACCAACACAAGTGCGAAAAGTGGTTTTTCAACACTAATACAAGTGCAAAAGTGGTTTTTCCACACTAATACAAGTGCAAAAGTGGTTTCCTGCACTAAAACAAGTGCGAAAAGTGGTTTTTCATCACTAACACAAGTGCGAAAAGTGGTTTTTCAACACTAACACAAGTGCGAAAAGTGGTTTTTCAACACTAACACAAGTGCGAAAAGTGGTTTTTCCATAATAATACAAGTGCAAAAGTGGTTTCCTGCACCAACACATGTGCGAAAAGTGGTTTTTCAACACTACCACAAGTGCGAAAAGTGGTTTTTCAACACTAACACAAGTGCGAAAAGTGGTTTTTTCCACACTAATACAAGTGCAAAAGTGCTTTCCTGCACCAACACAAGTGCGAAAAGTGGTTTTTCAACACTACCACAAGTGCGAAAAGTGGTTTTTCAACACTAACACAAGTGCGAAAAGTGGTTTTTCCACACTAATACAAGTGCAAAAGTGGTTTCCTGCACCAACACAAGTGCGAAAAGTGGTTTTTCAACACTAACACAAGTGCGAAAAGTGGTTTTTCAACACTAACACAAGTGCGAAAAATGGTTTTTCGACACTAATACAAGTGCAAAAGTGGTTTCCTGCACCAACACAAGTGCGAAAAGTGTTTTTTCAACATTATCACAAGTGCAAAAATTGTTTTTTCCACACTAATACAAGTGCAAAAGTGGTTTCCTGCACCAACACAAGTGCGAAAAGTGGTTTTTCAACACTAAGACATGTGCGAATTGTGGTTTTTCAACACTAACACAAGTGCAAAAAGTGGTTTTTCAACACTAACACAAGTGCGAAAAGTGGTTTTTCAACACTAACACAAGGGCGAAAAGTGGTTTTTCAACACTAACACAAGTGCGAAAAGTGGTTTTTCAACACTAACACAAGTGAGAAAAGTGTTTTTTCAACACTATCACAAGTGCAAAAAGTGTTTTTTCCACACTAATACAAGTGCAAAAGTGGTTTCCTGCACCAACACAAGTGCGAAAGGTGGTTTTTCAACACTAACACAAGTGCGAAAAGTGGTTTTTCAACACTAACACAAGTGTGAAAAGTGGTTTTTCAACACTAACACAGGTGCGAAAAGTGGTTTTTCAAAACTAACACAAGTGCGAAAAGTGGTTTTTCCACACTAATACAAGTGCAAAAGTGGTTTCCTGCACCAACACAAGTGCGAAAAGTGGTTTTTCAACACTATCACAAGTGCAAAAAGTGTTTTTTCCACACTAATACAAGTGCAAAAGTGGTTTCCTGCACCAACACAAGTGCGAAAAGTGGTTTTTCAACACTAACACAAGTGCAAAAAGTGTTTTTTCCACACTAATACAAGTGCAAAAGTGGTTTTTCCACACTAATACAAGTGCAAAAGTGGTTTCCTGCACCAAAACAAGTGCGAAAAGTGGTTTTTCATCACTAACACAAGTGCGAAAAGTGGTTTTTCAACACTAACACAAGTGCGAAAAGTGGTTTTTCAACACTAACACAAGTGCGAAAAGTGGTTTTTCCATAATAATACAAGTGCAAAAGTGGTTTCCTGCACCAACACAAGTGCGAAAAGTGGTTTTTCAACACTACCACAAGTGCGAAAAGTGGTTTTTCAACACTAACACAAGTGCGAAAAGTGGTTTTTCCACACTAATACAAGTGCAAAAGTGGTTTCCTGCACCAACACAAGTGCGAAAAGTGGTTTTTCAACACTAACACAAGTGCGAAAAGTGGTTTTTCAACACTAACACAAGTGCGAAAAATGGTTTTTCCACACTAATACAAGTGCAAAAGTGGTTTCCTGCACCAACACAAGTGCAAAAAGTGGTTTTTCAACATTATCACAAGTGCAAAAAGTGTTTTTTCCACACTAATACAAGTGCAAAAGTGGTTTCCTGCACCAACACAAGTGCGAAAAGTGGTTTTTCAACACTAAGACATGTGCGAATTGTGGTTTTTCAACACTAACACAAGTGCAAAAAGTGGTTTTTCAACACTAACACAAGTGCGAAAAGTGGTTTTTCAACACTAACACAAGTGCGAAAAGTGGTTTTTCAACACTAACACAAGTGCGAAAAGTAGTTTTTCAACACCAACACAAGTGCGAAAAGTGGTTTTTCAACACTAACACAAGTGCAAAAAGTGGTTTTTCAACACTAACACAAGTGCGAAAAGTGGTTTTTCAACACTAACACAAGTGCGAAAAGTGTTTTTTCCACACTAATACAAGTGCAAAAGTGGTTTCCTGCACCAACACAAGTGCGAAAAGTGGTTTTTCAACACTAACACAAGTGCGAAAAGTGGTTTTTCAACACTAACACAAGTGCGAAAAGTGTTTTTTCCACAATAATACAAGTGCAAAAGTGGTTTCCTGCACCAACACAAGTGCGAAAAGTGGTTTTTCAACACTAACACAAGTGCAAAAAGTGGTTTTTCAACACTAACACAAGTGTGAAAAGTGGTTTTTCAACACTAACACAAGTGAGAAAAGTGTTTTTTCAACACTATCACAAGTGCAAAAAGTGTTTTTTCCACACTAATACAAGTGCAAAAGTGGTTTCCTGCACCAACACAAGTGCGAAAAGTGGTTTTTCAACACTAACACAAGTGCAAAAAGTGGTTTTTCAACACTAACACAAGTGCGAAAAGTGGTTTTTCAACACTAACACAAGTGCGAAAAGTGTTTTTTCCACACTAATACAAGTGCAAAAGTGGTTTCCTGCACCACCACAAGTGCGAAAAGTGGTTTTTCAACACTAACACAAGTGCGAAAAGTGGTTTTTCAACACTAACACAAGTGCGAAAAGTGTTTTTTCCACAATAATACAAGTGCAAAAGTGGTTTCCTGCACCAACACAAGTGCGAAAAGTGGTTTTTCAACACTAACACAAGTGTGAAAAGTGGTTTTTCAACACTAACACAAGTGCGAAAAGTGGTTTTTCCACACTTAATACAAGTGCAAAAGTGGTTTCCTGCACCAACACAAGTGCGAAAAGTGGTTTTTCAACACTAACACAAGTGCGAAAAGTGGTTTTTCAACACTAACACAAGTGCGAAAAGTGGTTTTTCAACACTAACACAAGTGCGAAAAGTGGTTTTTCCATAATAATACAAGTGCAAAAGTGGTTTCCTGCACCAACACAAGTGCGAAAAGTGGTTTTTCAACATTATCACAAGTGCAAAAAGTGTTTTTTCCACACTAATACAAGTGCAATAGTGGTTTCCTGCACCAACACAAGTGCGAAAAGTGGTTTTTCAACACTAACACAAGTGCGAAAAGTGGTTTTTCAACACTATCACAAGGGCAAAAAGTGTTTTTTCCACACTAATACAAGTGCAAAAGTGGTTTCCTGCACCAACACAAGTGCAAAAAGTGTTTTTTCCACACTAATACAAGTGCAAAAGTGGTTTTTCCACACCAATACAAGTGCAAAAGTGGTTTCCTGCACCAAAACAAGTGCGAAAAGTGGTTTTTCATCACTAACACAAGTGCGAAAAGTGGTTTTTCAACACTAACACAAGTGCGAAAAGTGGTTTTTCAACACTAACACAAGTGCGAAAAGTGGTTTTTCCATAATAATACAAGTGCAAAAGTGGTTTCCTGCACCAACACAAGTGCGAAAAGTGGTTTTTCAACACTACCACAAGTGCGAAAAGTGGTTTTTCAACACTAACACAAGTGCGAAAAGTGGTTTTTCCACACTAATACAAGTGCAAAAGTGGTTTCCTGCACCAACACAAGTGCGAAAAGTGGTTTTTCAACATTAACACAAGTGCGAAAAGTGGTTTTTCAACACTAACACAAGTGCGAAAAATGGTTTTTCCACACTAATACAAGTGCAAAAGTGGTTTCCTGCACCAACACAAGTGCGAAAAGTGGTTTTTCAACATTATCACAAGTGCAAAAAGTGTTTTTTCCACACTAATACAAGTGCAAAAGTGGTTTCCTGCACCAACACAAGTGCGAAAAGTGGTTTTTCAACACTAAGACATGTGCGAATTGTGGTTTTTCAACACTAACACAAGTGCAAAAAGTGGTTTTTCAACACTAACACAAGTGCGAAAAGTGGTTTTTCAACACTAACACAAGTGCGAAAAGTGGTTTTTCAACACTAACACAAGTGCGGAAAGTAGTTTTTCAACACTAACACAAGTGAGAAAAGTGTTTTTTCAACACTATCACAAGTGCAAAAAGTGTTTTTTCCACACTAATACAAGTGCAAAAGTGGTTTCCTGCACCAACACAAGTGCGAAAAGTGGTTTTTCAACACTAAAACAAGTGCAAAAGGTGGTTTTTCAACACTAACACAAGTGCGAAAAGTGGTTTTTCAACACTAACACAAGTGCGAAAAGTGTTTTTTCCACACTAATACAAGTGTAAAAGTGGTTTCCTGCACCAACACAAGTGCGAAAAGTGGTTTTTCAACACTAACACAAGTGCGAAAAGTGGTTTTTCAACACTAACACAAGTGCGAAAAGTGTTTTTTCCACAATAATACAAGTGCAAAAGTGGTTTCCTGCACCAACACAAGTGCGAAAAGTGGTTTTTCAACACTAACACAAGTGCAAAAAGTGTTTTTTCAACACTAACACAAGTGTGAAAAGTGGTTTTTCAACACTAACACAAGTGAGAAAAGTGTTTTTTCAACACTATCACAAGTGCAAAAAGTGTTTTTTCCACACTAATACAAGTGCAAAAGTGGTTTCCTGCACCAACACAAGTGCGAAAAGTGGTTTTTCAACACTAACACAAGTGCAAAAAGTGGTTTTTCAACACTAACACAAGTGCGAAAAGTGGTTTTTCAACACTAACACAAGTGCGAAAAGTGTTTTTTCCACACTAATACAAGTGCAAAAGTGGTTTCCTGCACCACCACAAGTGCGAAAAGTGGTTTTTCAACACTAACACAAGTGCGAAAAGTGGTTTTTCAACACTAACACAAGTGCGAAAAGTGTTTTTTCCACAACAATACAAGTGCAAAAGTGGTTTCCTGCACCAACACAAGTGCGAAAAGTGGTTTTTCAACACTAACACAAGTGTGAAAAGTGGTTTTTCAACACTAACACAAGTGCGAAAAGTGGTTTTTCCACACTTAATACAAGTGTAAAAGTGGTTTCCTGCACCAACACAAGTGCGAAAAGTGGTTTTTCAACACTAACACAAGTGCGAAAAGTGGTTTTTCAACACTAACACAAGTGCGAAAAGTGGTTTTTCAACACTAACACAAGTGCGAAAAGTGGTTTTTCCATAATAATACAAGTGCAAAAGTGGTTTCCTGCACCAACACAAGTGCGAAAAGTGGTTTTTCAACATTATCACAAGTGCAAAAAGTGTTTTTTCCACACTAATACAAGTGCAAAAGTGGTTTCCTGCACCAACACAAGTGCGAAAAGTGGTTTTTCAACATTATCACAAGTGCAAAAAGTGTTTTTTCCACACTAATACAAGTGCAAAAGTGGTTTCCTGCACCAACACAAGTGCGAAAAGTGGTTTTTCAACATTATCACAAGTGCAAAAAGTGTTTTTTCCACACTAATACAAGTGCAATAGTGGTTTCCTGCACCAACACAAATGCGAAAAGTGGTTTTTCAACACTAACACAAGTGCGAAAAGTGGTTTTTCAACACTATCACAAGTGCAAAAAGTGTTTTTTCTACACTAATACAAGTGCAAAAGTGGTTTCCTGCACCAACACAAGTGCGAAAAGTGGTTTTTCAACACTAACACAAGTGCAAAAAGTGGTTTTTCAACACTAACACAAGTGCGAAAAGTGGTTTTTCAACACTAACACAAGTGCGAAAAGTGTTTTTTCCACACTAATACAAGTGCAAAAGTGGTTTCCTGCACCACCACAAGTGCGAAAAGTGGTTTTTCAACACTAACACAAGTGCGAAAAGTGGTTTTTCAACACTAACACAAGTGCGAAAAGTGTTTTTTCCACAACAATACAAGTGCAAAAGTGGTTTCCTGCACCAACACAAGTGCGAAAAGTGGTTTTTCAACACTAACACAAGTGTGAAAAGTGGTTTTTCAACACTAACACAAGTGCGAAAAGTGGTTTTTCCACACTTAATACAAGTGTAAAAGTGGTTTCCTGCACCAACACAAGTGCGAAAAGTGGTTTTTCAACACTAACACAAGTGCGAAAAGTGGTTTTTCAACACTAACACAAGTGCGAAAAGTGGTTTTTCAACACTAACACAAGTGCGAAAAGTGGTTTTTCCATAATAATACAAGTGCAAAAGTGGTTTCCTGCACCAACACAAGTGCGAAAAGTGGTTTTTCAACATTATCACAAGTGCAAAAAGTGTTTTTTCCACACTAATACAAGTGCAAAAGTGGTTTCCTGCACCAACACAAGTGCGAAAAGTGGTTTTTCAACACTAACACAAGTGCGAAAAGTGGTTTTTCAACACTATCACAAGGGCAAAAAGTGTTTTTTCCACACTAATACAAGTGCAAAAGTGGTTTCCTGCACCAACACAAGTGCGAAAAGTGGTTTTTCAACACTAACACAAGTGCGAAAAGTGGTTTTCAACACTAACACAAGTGCGAAAAGTGGTTTTTCCACACTAATACAAGTGCAAAAGTGGTTTCCTTCACCAACACAAGTGCGAAAAGTGTTTTTTCAACACTATCACAAGTGCAAAAAGTGTTTATTCCACACTAATTCAAGTGCAAAAGTGGTTTCCTGCACCAACACAAGTGCGAAAAGTGGTTTTTCAACACTAACACAAGTGCGAAAAGTGGTTTTTCAAAACTAACACAAGTGCGAAAAGTGGTTTTTCAACACTATCACAAGTGCAAAAAGGGTTTTTTCCACACTAATACAAGTGCAAAAGTGGTTTCCTGCACCAACACTAGTGCGAAAAGTGGTTTTTCAACACTAACACAAGTGCGAAAAGTGGTTTTTCAACACTAACACAAGTGCGAAAAGTGGTTTTTCCACACTAATACAAGTGCAAAAGTGGTTTCCTGCACCAACACAAGTGCGAAAAGTGGTTTTTCAACACTAATACAAGTGCAAAAGTGGTTTTTCCACACTAATACAAGTGCAAAAGTGGTTTCCTGCACCAAAACAAGTGCGAAAAGTGGTTTTTCATCACTAACACAAGTGCGAAAAGTGGTTTTTCAACACTAACACAAGTGCGAAAAGTGGTTTTTCAACACTAACACAAGTGCGAAAAGTGGTTTTTCCATAATAATACAAATGCAAAAGTGGTTTCCTGCACCAACACATGTGCGAAAAGTGGTTTTTCAACACTACCACAAGTGCGAAAAGTGGTTTTTCAACACTAACACAAGTGCGAAAAGTGGTTTTTCCACACTAATACAAGTGCAAAAGTGGTTTCCTGCACCAACACAAGTGCGAAAAGTGGTTTTTCAACACTACCACAAGTGCGAAAAGTGGTTTTTCAACACTAACACAAGTGCGAAAAGTGGTTTTTCCACACTAATACAAGTGCAAAAGTGGTTTCCTGCACCAACACAAGTGCGAAAAGTGGTTTTTCAACACTAACACAAGTGCGAAAAGTGGTTTTTCAACACTAACACAAGTGCGAAAAATGGTTTTTCGACACTAATACAAGTGCAAAAGTGGTTTCCTGCACCAACACAAGTGCGAAAAGTGGTTTTTCAACATTATCACAAGTGCAAAAAGTGTTTTTTCCACACTAATACAAGTGCAAAAGTGGTTTCCTGCACCAACACAAGTGCGAAAAGTGGTTTTTCAACACTAAGACATGTGCGAATTGTGGTTTTTCAACACTAACACAAGTGCAAAAAGTGGTTTTTCAACACTAACACAAGTGCAAAAAGTGGTTTTTCAACACTAACACAAGTGCGAAAAATGGTTTTTCCACACTAATACAAGTGCAAAAGTGGTTTCCTGCACCAACACAAGTGCGAAAAGTGGTTTTTCAACATTATCACAAGTGCAAAAAGTGTTTTTTCCACACTAATACAAGTGCAAAAGTGGTTTCCTGCACCAACACAAGTGCGAAAAGTGGTTTTTCAATACTAAGACATGTGCGAATTGTGGTTTTTCAACACTAACACAAGTGCAAAAAGTGGTTTTTCAACACTAACACAAGTGCGAAAAGTGGTTTTTCAACACTAACACAAGTGCGAAAAGTGGTTTTTCAACACTAACACAAGTGCGGAAAGTAGTTTTTCAACACTAACACAAGTGAGAAAAGTGTTTTTTCAACACTATCACAAGTGCAAAAAGTGTTTTTTCCACACTAATACAAGTGCAAAAGTGGTTTCCTGCACCAACACAAGTGCGAAAAGTGGTTTTTCAACACTAAAACAAGTGCAAAAGGTGGTTTTTCAACACTAACACAAGTGCGAAAAGTGGTTTTTCAACACTAACACAAGTGCGAAAAGTGTTTTTTCCACACTAATACAAGTGCAAAAGTGGTTTCCTGCACCAACACAAGTGCGAAAAGTGGTTTTTCAACACTAACACAAGTGCGAAAAGTGGTTTTTCAACACTAACACAAGTGCGAAAAGTGTTTTTTCCACAATAATACAAGTGCAAAAGTGGTTTCCTGCACCAACACAAGTGCGAAAAGTGGTTTTTCAACACTAACACAAGTGCAAAAAGTGGTTTTTCAACACTAACACAAGTGTGAAAAGTGGTTTTTCAACACTAACACAAGTGAGAAAAGTGTTTTTTCAACACTATCACAAGTGCAAAAAGTGTTTTTTCCACACTAATACAAGTGCAAAAGTGGTTTCCTGCACCAACACAAGTGCGAAAAGTGGTTTTTCAACACTAACACAAGTGCAAAAAGTGGTTTTTCAACACTAACACAAGTGCGAAAAGTGGTTTTTCAACACTAACACAAGTGCGAAAAGTGTTTTTTCCACACTAATACAAGTGCAAAAGTGGTTTCCTGCACCACCACAAGTGCGAAAAGTGGTTTTTCAACACTAACACAAGTGCGAAAAGTGGTTTTTCAACACTAACACAAGTGCGAAAAGTGTTTTTTCCACAATAATACAAGTGCAAAAGTGGTTTCCTGCACCAACACAAGTGCGAAAAGTGGTTTTTCAACACTAACACAAGTGTGAAAAGTGGTTTTTCAACACTAACACAAGTGCGAAAAGTGGTTTTTCCACACTTAATACAAGTGTAAAAGTGGTTTCCTGCACCAACACAAGTGCGAAAAGTGGTTTTTCAACACTAACACAAGTGCGAAAAGTGGTTTTTCAACACTAACACAAGTGCGAAAAGTGGTTTTTCAACACTAACACAAGTGCGAAAAGTGGTTTTTCCATAATAATACAAGTGCAAAAGTGGTTTCCTGCACCAACACAAGTGCGAAAAGTGGTTTTTCAACATTATCACAAGTGCAAAAAGTGTTTTTTCCACACTAATACAAGTGCAAAAGTGGTTTCCTGCACCAACACAAGTGCGAAAAGTGGTTTTTCAACACTAACACAAGTGCGAAAAGTGGTTTTTCAACACTATCACAGGGGCAAAAAGTGTTTTTTCCACACTAATACAAGTGCAAAAGTGGTTTCCTGCACCAACACAAGTGCGAAAAGTGGTTTTTCAACACTAACACAAGTGCGAAAAGTGGTTTTCAACACTAACACAAGTGCGAAAAGTGGTTTTTCCACACTAATACAAGTGCAAAAGTGGTTTCCTTCACCAACACAAGTGCGAAAAGTGTTTTTTCAACACTATCACAAGTGCAAAAAGTGTTTATTCCACACTAATTCAAGTGCAAAAGTGGTTTCCTGCACCAACACAAGTGCGAAAAGTGGTTTTTCAACACTAACACAAGTGCGAAAAGTGGTTTTTCAAAACTAACACAAGTGCGAAAAGTGGTTTTTCAACACTATCACAAGTGCAAAAAGGGTTTTTTCCACACTAATACAAGTGCAAAAGTGGTTTCCTGCACCAACACTAGTGCGAAAAGTGGTTTTTCAACACTAACACAAGTGCGAAAAGTGGTTTTTCAACACTAACACAAGTGCGAAAAGTGGTTTTTCCACACTAATACAAGTGCAAAAGTGGTTTCCTGCACCAACACAAGTGCGAAAAGTGGTTTTTCAACACTAATACAAGTGCAAAAGTGGTTTTTCCACACTAATACAAGTGCAAAAGTGGTTTCCTGCACCAAAACAAGTGCGAAAAGTGGTTTTTCATCACTAACACAAGTGCGAAAAGTGGTTTTTCAACACTAACACAAGTGCGAAAAGTGGTTTTTCAACACTAACACAAGTGCGAAAAGTGGTTTTTCCATATTAATACAAGTGCAAAAGTGGTTTCCTGCACCAACACATGTGCGAAAAGTGGTTTTTCAACACTACCACAAGTGCGAAAAGTGGTTTTTCAACACTAACACAAGTGCGAAAAGTGGTTTTTCCACACTAATACAAGTGCAAAAGTGGTTTCCTGCACCAACACAAGTGCGAAAAGTGGTTTTTCAACACTACCACAAGTGCGAAAAGTGGTTTTTCAACACTAACACAAGTGCGAAAAGTGGTTTTTCCACACTAATACAAGTGCAAAAGTGGTTTCCTGCACCAACACAAGTGCGAAAAGTGGTTTTTCAACACTAACACAAGTGCGAAAAGTGGTTTTTCAACACTAACACAAGTGCGAAAAATGGTTTTTCGACACTAATACAAGTGCAAAAGTGGTTTCCTGCACCAACACAAGTGCGAAAAGTGGTTTTTCAACATTATCACAAGTGCAAAAAGTGTTTTTTTCCACACTAATACAAGTGCAAAAGTGGTTTCCTGCACCAACACAAGTGCGAAAAGTGGTTTTTCAACACTAAGACATGTGCGAATTGTGGTTTTTCAACACTAACACAAGTGCAAAAAGTGGTTTTTCAACACTAACACAAGTGCAAAAAGTGGTTTTTCAACACTAACACAAGTGCGAAAAATGGTTTTTCCACACTAATACAAGTGCAAAAGTGGTTTCCTGCACCAACACAAGTGCGAAAAGTGGTTTTTCAACATTATCACAAGTGCAAAAAGTGTTTTTTCCACACTAATACAAGTGCAAAAGTGGTTTCCTGCACCAACACAAGTGCGAAAAGTGGTTTTTCAATACTAAGACATGTGCGAATTGTGGTTTTTCAACACTAACACAAGTGCAAAAAGTGGTTTTTCAACACTAACACAAGTGCGAAAAGTGGTTTTTCAACACTAACACAAGTGCGAAAAGTGGTTTTTCAACACTAACACAAGTGCGGAAAGTAGTTTTTCAACACTAACACAAGTGAGAAAAGTGTTTTTTCAACACTATCACAAGTGCAAAAAGTGTTTTTTCCACACTAATACAAGTGCAAAAGTGGTTTCCTGCACCAACACAAGTGCGAAAAGTGGTTTTTCAACACTAAAACAAGTGCAAAAGGTGGTTTTTCAACACTAACACAAGTGCGAAAAGTGGTTTTTCAACACTAACACAAGTGCGAAAAGTGTTTTTTCCACACTAATACAAGTGCAAAAGTGGTTTCCTGCACCAACACAAGTGCGAAAAGTGGTTTTTCAACACTAACACAAGTGCGAAAAGTGGTTTTTCAACACTAACACAAGTGCGAAAAGTGTTTTTTCCACAATAATACAAGTGCAAAAGTGGTTTCCTGCACCAACACAAGTGCGAAAAGTGGTTTTCAACACTAACACAAGTGCAAAAAGTGGTTTTTCAACACTAACACAAGTGTGAAAAGTGGTTTTTCAACACTAACACAAGTGAGAAAAGTGTTTTTTCAACACTATCACAAGTGCAAAAAGTGTTTTTTCCACACTAATACAAGTGCAAAAGTGGTTTCCTGCACCAACACAAGTGCGAAAAGTGGTTTTTCAACACTAACACAAGTGCAAAAAGTGGTTTTTCAACACTAACACAAGTGCGAAAAGTGGTTTTTCAACACTAACACAAGTGCGAAAAGTGTTTTTTCCACACTAATACAAGTGCAAAAGTGGTTTCCTGCACCACCACAAGTGCGAAAAGTGGTTTTTCAACACTAACACAAGTGCGAAAAGTGGTTTTTCAACACTAACACAAGTGCGAAAAGTGTTTTTTCCACAATAATACAAGTGCAAAAGTGGTTTCCTGCACCAACACAAGTGCGAAAAGTGGTTTTTCAACACTAACACAAGTGTGAAAAGTGGTTTTTCAACACTAACACAAGTGCGAAAAGTGGTTTTTCCACACTTAATACAAGTGTAAAAGTGGTTTCCTGCACCAACACAAGTGCGAAAAGTGGTTTTTCAACACTAACACAAGTGCGAAAAGTGGTTTTTCAACACTAACACAAGTGCGAAAAGTGGTTTTTCAACACTAACACAAGTGCGAAAAGTGGTTTTTCCATAATAATACAAGTGCAAAAGTGGTTTCCTGCACCAACACAAGTGCGAAAAGTGGTTTTTCAACATTATCACAAGTGCAAAAAGTGTTTTTTCCACACTAATACAAGTGCAAAAGTGGTTTCCTGCACCAACACAAGTGCGAAAAGTGGTTTTTCAACACTAACACAAGTGCGAAAAGTGGTTTTTCAACACTATCACAGGGGCAAAAAGTGTTTTTTCCACACTAATACAAGTGCAAAAGTGGTTTCCTGCACCAACACAAGTGCGAAAAGTGGTTTTTCAACACTAACACAAGTGCGAAAAGTGGTTTTCAACACTAACACAAGTGCGAAAAGTGGTTTTTCCACACTAATACAAGTGCAAAAGTGGTTTCCTTCACCAACACAAGTGCGAAAAGTGTTTTTTCAACACTATCACAAGTGCAAAAAGTGTTTATTCCACACTAATTCAAGTGCAAAAGTGGTTTCCTGCACCAACACAAGTGCGAAAAGTGGTTTTTCAACACTAACACAAGTGCGAAAAGTGGTTTTTCAAAACTAACACAAGTGCGAAAAGTGGTTTTTCAACACTATCACAAGTGCAAAAAGGGTTTTTTCCACACTAATACAAGTGCAAAAGTGGTTTCCTGCACCAACACTAGTGCGAAAAGTGGTTTTTCAACACTAACACAAGTGCGAAAAGTGGTTTTTCAACACTAACACAAGTGCGAAAAGTGGTTTTTCCACACTAATACAAGTGCAAAAGTGGTTTCCTGCACCAACACAAGTGCGAAAAGTGGTTTTTCAACACTAATACAAGTGCAAAAGTGGTTTTTCCACACTAATACAAGTGCAAAAGTGGTTTCCTGCACCAAAACAAGTGCGAAAAGTGGTTTTTCATCACTAACACAAGTGCGAAAAGTGGTTTTTCAACACTAACACAAGTGCGAAAAGTGGTTTTTCAACACTAACACAAGTGCGAAAAGTGGTTTTTCCATAATAATACAAGTGCAAAAGTGGTTTCCTGCACCAACACATGTGCGAAAAGTGGTTTTTCAACACTACCACAAGTGCGAAAAGTGGTTTTTCAACACTAACACAAGTGCGAAAAGTGGTTTTTCCACACTAATACAAGTGCAAAAGTGGTTTCCTGCACCAACACAAGTGCGAAAAGTGGTTTTTCAACACTACCACAAGTGCGAAAAGTGGTTTTTCAACACTAACACAAGTGCGAAAAGTGGTTTTTCCACACTAATGCAAGTGCAAAAGTGGTTTCCTGCACCAACACAAGTGCGAAAAGTGGTTTTTCAACACTAACACAAGTGCGAAAAGTGGTTTTTCAACACTAACACAAGTGCGAAAAATGGTTTTTCGACACTAATACAAGTGCAAAAGTGGTTTCCTGCACCAACACAAGTGCGAAAAGTGGTTTTTCAACATTATCACAAGTGCAAAAAGTGTTTTTTCCACACTAATACAAGTGCAAAAGTGGTTTCCTGCACCAACACAAGTGCGAAAAGTGGTTTTTCAACACTAAGACATGTGCGAATTGTGGTTTTTCAACACTAACACAAGTGCAAAAAGTGGTTTTTCAACACTAACACAAGTGCAAAAAGTGGTTTTTCAACACTAACACAAGTGCGAAAAGTGGTTTTTCAACACTAACACAAGTGCGAAAAGTGGTTTTTCAACACTAACACAAGTGCGAAAAGTGGTTTTTCAACACTAACACAAGTGAGAAAAGTGTTTTTTCAACACTATCACAAGTGCAAAAAGTGTTTTTTCCACACTAATACAAGTGCAAAAGTGGTTTCCTGCACCAACACAAGTGCGAAAGGTGGTTTTTCAACACTAACACAAGTGCAAAAAGTGGTTTTTCAACACTAACACAAGTGTGAAAAGTGGTTTTTCAACACTAACACAGGTGCGAAAAGTGGTTTTTCAAAACTAACACAAGTGCGAAAAGTGGTTTTTCCACACTAATACAAGTGCAAAAGTGGTTTCCTGCACCAACACAAGTGCGAAAAGTGGTTTTTCAACACTATCACAAGTGCAAAAAGTGTTTTTTCCACACTAATACAAGTGCAAAAGTGGTTTCCTGCACCAACACAAGTGCGAAAAGTGGTTTTTCAACACTAACACAAGTGCAAAAAGTGTTTTTTCCACACTAATACAAGTGCAAAAGTGGTTTTTCCACACTAATACAAGTGCAAAAGTGGTTTCCTGCACCAAAACAAGTGCGAAAAGTGGTTTTTCATCACTAACACAAGTGCGAAAAGTGGTTTTTCAACACTAACACAAGTGCGAAAAGTGGTTTTTCAACACTAACACAAGTGCGAAAAGTGGTTTTTCCATAATAATACAAGTGCAAAAGTGGTTTCCTGCACCAACACAAGTGCGAAAAGTGGTTTTTCAACACTACCACAAGTGCGAAAAGTGGTTTTTCAACACTAACACAAGTGCGAAAAGTGGTTTTTCCACACTAATACAAGTGCAAAAGTGGTTTCCTGCACCAACACAAGTGCGAAAAGTGGTTTTTCAACACTAACACAAGTGCGAAAAGTGGTTTTTCAACACTAACACAAGTGCGAAAAATGGTTTTTCCACACTAATACAAGTGCAAAAGTGGTTTCCTGCACCAACACAAGTGCAAAAAGTGGTTTTTCAACATTATCACAAGTGCAAAAAGTGTTTTTTCCACACTAATACAAGTGCAAAAGTGGTTTCCTGCACCAACACAAGTGCGAAAAGTGGTTTATCAACACTAAGACATGTGCGAATTGTGGTTTTTCAACACTAACACAAGTGCAAAAAGTGGTTTTTCAACACTAACACAAGTGCGAAAAGTGGTTTTTCAACACTAACACAAGTGCGAAAAGTGGTTTTTCAACACTAACACAAGTGCGAAAAGTAGTTTTTCAACACCAACACAAGTGCGAAAAGTGGTTTTTCAACACTAACACAAGTGCAAAAAGTGGTTTTTCAACACTAACACAAGTGCGAAAAGTGGTTTTTCAACACTAACACAAGTGCGAAAAGTGTTTTTTCCACACTAATACAAGTGCAAAAGTGGTTTCCTGCACCAACACAAGTGCGAAAAGTGGTTTTTCAACACTAACACAAGTGCGAAAAGTGGTTTTTCAACACTAACACAAGTGCGAAAAGTGTTTTTTCCACAATAATACAAGTGCAAAAGTGGTTTCCTGCACCACCACAAGTGCGAAAAGTGGTTTTTCAACACTAACACAAGTGCAAAAAGTGGTTTTTCAACACTAACACAAGTGTGAAAAGTGGTTTTTCAACACTAACACAAGTGAGAAAAGTGTTTTTTCAACACTATCACAAGTGCAAAAAGTGTTTTTTCCACACTAATACAAGTGCAAAAGTGGTTTCCTGCACCAACACAAGTGCGAAAAGTGGTTTTTCAACACTAACACAAGTGCAAAAAGTGGTTTTTCAACACTAACACAAGTGCGAAAAGTGGTTTTTCAACACTAACACAAGTGCGAAAAGTGTTTTTTCCACACTAATACAAGTGCAAAAGTGGTTTCCTGCACCACCACAAGTGCGAAAAGTGGTTTTTCAACACTAACACAAGTGCGAAAAGTGGTTTTTCAACACTAACACAAGTGCGAAAAGTGTTTTTTCCACAATAATACAAGTGCAAAAGTGGTTTCCTGCACCAACACAAGTGCGAAAAGTGGTTTTTCAACACTAACACAAGTGTGAAAAGTGGTTTTTCAACACTAACACAAGTGCGAAAAGTGGTTTTCCACACTTAATACAAGTGCAAAAGTGGTTTCCTGCACCAACACAAGTGCGAAAAGTGGTTTTTCAACACTAACACAAGTGCGAAAAGTGGTTTTTCAACACTAACACAAGTGCGAAAAGTGGTTTTTCAACACTAACACAAGTGCGAAAAGTGGTTTTTCCATAATAATACAAGTGCAAAAGTGGTTTCCTGCACCAACACAAGTGCGAAAAGTGGTTTTTCAACATTATCACAAGTGCAAAAAGTGTTTTTTCCACACTAATACAAGTGCAATAGTGGTTTCCTGCACCAACACAAGTGCGAAAAGTGGTTTTTCAACACTAACACAAGTGCGAAAAGTGGTTTTTCAACACTATCACAAGGGCAAAAAGTGTTTTTTCCACACTAATACAAGTGCAAAAGTGGTTTCCTGCACCAACACAAGTGCAAAAAGTGTTTTTTCCACACTAATACAAGTGCAAAAGTGGTTTTTCCACACTAATACAAGTGCAAAAGTGGTTTCCTGCACCAAAACAAGTGCGAAAAGTGGTTTTTCATCACTAACACAAGTGCGAAAAGTGGTTTTTCAACACTAACACAAGTGCGAAAAGTGGTTTTTCAACACTAACACAAGTGCGAAAAGTGGTTTTTCCATAATAATACAAGTGCAAAAGTGGTTTCCTGCACCAACACAAGTGCGAAAAGTGGTTTTTCAACACTAACACAAGTGCGAAAAGTGGTTTTTCAACACTAACACAAGTGCGAAAAATGGTTTTTCCACACTAATACAAGTGCAAAAGTGGTTTCCTGCACCAACACAAGTGCGAAAAGTGGTTTTTCAACATTATCACAAGTGCAAAAAGTGTTTTTTCCACACTAATACAAGTGCAAAAGTGGTTTCCTGCACCAACACAAGTGCGAAAAGTGGTTTTTCAACACTAAGACATGTGCGAATTGTGGTTTTTCAACACTAACACAAGTGCAAAAAGTGGTTTTTCAACACTAACACAAGTGCGAAAAGTGGTTTTTCAACACTAACACAAGTGCGAAAAGTGGTTTTTCAACACTAACACAAGTGCGGAAAGTAGTTTTTCAACAATAACACAAGTGAGAAAAGTGTTTTTTCAACACTATCACAAGTGCAAAAAGTGTTTTTTCCACACTAATACAAGTGCAAAAGTGGTTTCCTGCACCAACACAAGTGCGAAAAGTGGTTTTTCAACACTAACACAAGTGCAAAAAGTGGTTTTTCAACACTAACACAAGTGCGAAAAGTGGTTTTTCAACACTAACACAAGTGCGAAAAGTGGTTTTCCACACTAATACAAGTGCAAAAGTGGTTTCCTGCACCAACACAAGTGCGAAAAGTGGTTTTTCAACACTAACACAAGTGCGAAAAGTGGTTTTTCAACACTAACACAAGTGCGAAAAGTGTTTTTTCCACAATAATACAAGTGCAAAAGTGGTTTCCTGCACCAACACAAGTGCGAAAAGTGGTTTTTCAACACTAACACAAGTGCAAAAAGTGGTTTTTCAACACTAACACAAGTGTGAAAAGTGGTTTTTCAACACTAACACAAGTGAGAAAAGTGTTTTTTCAACACTATCACAAGTGCAAAAAGTGTTTTTTCCACACTAATACAAGTGCAAAAGTGGTTTCCTGCACCAACACAAGTGCGAAAAGTGGTTTTTCAACACTAACACAAGTGCAAAAAGTGGTTTTTCAACACTAACACAAGTGCGAAAAGTGGTTTTTCAACACTAACACAAGTGCGAAAAGTGTTTTTCCACACTAATACAAGTGCAAAAGTGGTTTCCTGCACCACCACAAGTGCGAAAAGTGGTTTTTCAACACTAACACAAGTGCGAAAAGTGGTTTTTCAACACTAACACAAGTGCGAAAAGTGTTTTTTCCACAATAATACAAGTGCAAAAGTGGTTTCCTGCACCAACACAAGTGCGAAAAGTGGTTTTTCAACACTAACACAAGTGTGAAAAGTGGTTTTTCAACACTAACACAAGTGCGAAAAGTGGTTTTTTTCCACACTTAATACAAGTGTAAAAGTGGTTTCCTGCACCAACACAAGTGCGAAAAGTGGTTTTTCAACACTAACACAAGTGCGAAAAGTGGTTTTTCAACACTAACACAAGTGCGAAAAGTGGTTTTTCAACACTAACACAAGTGCGAAAAGTGGTTTTTCCATAATAATACAAGTGCAAAAGTGGTTTCCTGCACCAACACAAGTGCGAAAAGTGGTTTTTCAACATTATCACAAGTGCAAAAAGTGTTTTTTCCACACTAATACAAGTGCAAAAGTGGTTTCCTGCACCAACACAAGTGCGAAAAGTGGTTTTTCAACACTAACACAAGTGCGAAAAGTGGTTTTTCAACACTATCACAAGGGCAAAAAGTGTTTTTTCCACACTAATACAAGTGCAAAAGTGGTTTCCTGCACCAACACAAGTGCGAAAAGTGGTTTTTCAACACTAACACAAGTGCGAAAAGTGGTTTTCAACACTAACACAAGTGCGAAAAGTGGTTTTTCCACACTAATACAAGTGCAAAAGTGGTTTCCTTCACCAACACAAGTGCGAAAAGTGTTTTTTCAACACTATCACAAGTGCAAAAAGTGTTTATTCCACACTAATTCAAGTGCAAAAGTGGTTTCCTGCACCAACACAAGTGCGAAAAGTGGTTTTTCAACACTAACACAAGTGCGAAAAGTGGTTTTTCAAAACTAACACAAGTGCGAAAAGTGGTTTTTCAACACTATCACAAGTGCAAAAAGGGTTTTTTCCACACTAATACAAGTGCAAAAGTGGTTTCCTGCACCAACACTAGTGCGAAAAGTGGTTTTTCAACACTAACACAAGTGCGAAAAGTGGTTTTTCAACACTAACACAAGTGCGAAAAGTGGTTTTTCCACACTAATACAAGTGCAAAAGTGGTTTCCTGCACCAACACAAGTGCGAAAAGTGGTTTTTCAACACTAACACAAGTGCGAAAAGTGGTTTTTCAACACTATCACAAGTGCAAAAAGTGTTTTTTCCACACTAATACAAGTGCAAAAGTGGTTTCCTGCACCAACAGAAGTGCGAAAAGTGGTTTTTCAACACTAACACAAGTGCGAAAAGTGGTTTTTCAACACTATCACAAGTGCGAAAAGTGGTTTTTCAACACTAACACAAGTGCGAAAAGTGGTTTTTCAACACTAACACAAGTGCAAAAGTGGTTTTTCCACACTAATACAAGTGCAAAAGTGGTTTCCTGCACCAACACAAGTGCAAAAAGTGGCTTTTCAACACTACCACAAGTGCAAAAAGTGGTTTTTCAACACTAACACAAGTGCGAAAAGTGGTTTTTCCACACTAATACAAGTGCAAAAGTGGTTTCCTGCACCAACACAAGTGCGAAAAGTGGTTTTTCAACACTAACACAAGTGCGAAAAGTGGTTTTTCAACACTAACACAAGTGCGAAAAATGGTTTTTCGACACTAATACAAGTGCAAAAGTGGTTTTTCCACACTAATACAAGTGCAAAAGTGGTTTCCTGCACCAAAACAAGTGCGAAAAGTGGTTTTTCATCACTAACACAAGTGCGAAAAGTGGTTTTTCAACACTAACACAAGTGCGAAAAGTGGTTTTTCAACACTAACACAAGTGCGAAAAGTGGTTTTTCCATAATAATACAAGTGCAAAAGTGGTTTCCTGCACCAACACAAGTGCGAAAAGTGGTTTTTCAACACTAACACAAGTGCAAAAAGTGTTTTTTCCACACTAATACAAGTGCAAAAGTGGTTTTTCCACACTAATACAAGTGCAAAAGTGGTTTCCTGCACCAAAACAAGTGCGAAAAGTGGTTTTTCATCACTAACACAAGTGCGAAAAGTGGTTTTTCAACACTAACACAAGTGCGAAAAGTGGTTTTTCAACACTAACACAAGTGCGAAAAGTGGTTTTTCCATAATAATACAAGTGCAAAAGTGGTTTCCTGCACCAACACAAGTGCGAAAAGTGGTTTTTCAACACTACCACAAGTGCGAAAAGTGGTTTTTCAACACTAACACAAGTGCGAAAAGTGGTTTTTCCACACTAATACAAGTGCAAAAGTGGTTTCCTGCACCAACACAAGTGCGAAAAGTGGTTTTTCAACACTAACACAAGTGCGAAAAGTGGTTTTTCAACACTAACACAAGTGCGAAAAATGGTTTTTCCACACTAATACAAGTGCAAAAGTGGTTTCCTGCACCAACACAAGTGCAAAAAGTGGTTTTTCAACATTATCACAAGTGCAAAAAGTGTTTTTTCCACACTAATACAAGTGCAAAAGTGGTTTCCTGCACCAACACAAGTGCGAAAAGTGGTTTATCAACACTAAGACATGTGCGAATTGTGGTTTTTCAACACTAACACAAGTGCAAAAAGTGGTTTTTCAACACTAACACAAGTGCGAAAAGTGGTTTTTCAACACTAACACAAGTGCGAAAAGTGGTTTTTCAACACTAACACAAGTGCGAAAAGTAGTTTTTCAACACCAACACAAGTGCGAAAAGTGGTTTTTCAACACTAACACAAGTGCAAAAAGTGGTTTTTCAACACTAACACAAGTGCGAAAAGTGGTTTTTCAACACTAACACAAGTGCGAAAAGTGTTTTTTCCACACTAATACAAGTGCAAAAGTGGTTTCCTGCACCAACACAAGTGCGAAAAGTGGTTTTTCAACACTAACACAAGTGCGAAAAGTGGTTTTTCAACACTAACACAAGTGCGAAAAGTGTTTTTTCCACAATAATACAAGTGCAAAAGTGGTTTCCTGCACCACCACAAGTGCGAAAAGTGGTTTTTCAACACTAACACAAGTGCAAAAAGTGGTTTTTCAACACTAACACAAGTGTGAAAAGTGGTTTTTCAACACTAACACAAGTGAGAAAAGTGTTTTTTCAACACTATCACAAGTGCAAAAAGTGTTTTTTCCACACTAATACAAGTGCAAAAGTGGTTTCCTGCACCAACACAAGTGCGAAAAGTGGTTTTTCAACACTAACACAAGTGCAAAAAGTGGTTTTTCAACACTAACACAAGTGCGAAAAGTGGTTTTTCAACACTAACACAAGTGCGAAAAGTGTTTTTTCCACACTAATACAAGTGCAAAAGTGGTTTCCTGCACCACCACAAGTGCGAAAAGTGGTTTTTCAACACTAACACAAGTGCGAAAAGTGGTTTTTCAACACTAACACAAGTGCGAAAAGTGTTTTTTCCACAATAATACAAGTGCAAAAGTGGTTTCCTGCACCAACACAAGTGCGAAAAGTGGTTTTTCAACACTAACACAAGTGTGAAAAGTGGTTTTTCAACACTAACACAAGTGCGAAAAGTGGTTTTTCCACACTTAATACAAGTGCAAAAGTGGTTTCCTGCACCAACACAAGTGCGAAAAGTGGTTTTTCAACACTAACACAAGTGCGAAAAGTGGTTTTTCAACACTAACACAAGTGCGAAAAGTGGTTTTTCAACACTAACACAAGTGCGAAAAGTGGTTTTTCCATAATAATACAAGTGCAAAAGTGGTTTCCTGCACCAACACAAGTGCGAAAAGTGGTTTTTCAACATTATCACAAGTGCAAAAAGTGTTTTTTCCACACTAATACAAGTGCAATAGTGGTTTCCTGCACCAACACAAGTGCGAAAAGTGGTTTTTCAACACTAACACAAGTGCGAAAAGTGGTTTTTCAACACTATCACAAGGGCAAAAAGTGTTTTTTCCACACTAATACAAGTGCAAAAGTGGTTTCCTGCACCAACACAAGTGCAAAAAGTGTTTTTTCCACACTAATACAAGTGCAAAAGTGGTTTTTCCACACTAATACAAGTGCAAAAGTGGTTTCCTGCACCAAAACAAGTGCGAAAAGTGGTTTTTCATCACTAACACAAGTGCGAAAAGTGGTTTTTCAACACTAACACAAGTGCGAAAAGTGGTTTTTCAACACTAACACAAGTGCGAAAAGTGGTTTTTCCATAATAATACAAGTGCAAAAGTGGTTTCCTGCACCAACACAAGTGCGAAAAGTGGTTTTTCAACACTAACACAAGTGCGAAAAGTGGTTTTTCAACACTAACACAAGTGCGAAAAATGGTTTTTCCACACTAATACAAGTGCAAAAGTGGTTTCCTGCACCAACACAAGTGCGAAAAGTGGTTTTTCAACATTATCACAAGTGCAAAAAGTGTTTTTTCCACACTAATACAAGTGCAAAAGTGGTTTCCTGCACCAACACAAGTGCGAAAAGTGGTTTTTCAACACTAAGACATGTGCGAATTGTGGTTTTTCAACACTAACACAAGTGCAAAAAGTGGTTTTTCAACACTAACACAAGTGCGAAAAGTGGTTTTTCAACACTAACACAAGTGCGAAAAGTGGTTTTTCAACACTAACACAAGTGCGGAAAGTAGTTTTTCAACAATAACACAAGTGAGAAAAGTGTTTTTTCAACACTATCACAAGTGCAAAAAGTGTTTTTTCCACACTAATACAAGTGCAAAAGTGGTTTCCTGCACCAACACAAGTGCGAAAAGTGGTTTTTCAACACTAACACAAGTGCAAAAAGTGGTTTTTCAACACTAACACAAGTGCGAAAAGTGGTTTTTCAACACTAACACAAGTGCGAAAAGTGGTTTTTCCACACTAATACAAGTGCAAAAGTGGTTTCCTGCACCAACACAAGTGCGAAAAGTGGTTTTTCAACACTAACACAAGTGCGAAAAGTGGTTTTTCAACACTAACACAAGTGCGAAAAGTGTTTTTTCCACAATAATACAAGTGCAAAAGTGGTTTCCTGCACCAACACAAGTGCGAAAAGTGGTTTTTCAACACTAACACAAGTGCAAAAAGTGGTTTTTCAACACTAACACAAGTGTGAAAAGTGGTTTTTCAACACTAACACAAGTGAGAAAAGTGTTTTTTCAACACTATCACAAGTGCAAAAAGTGTTTTTTCCACACTAATACAAGTGCAAAAGTGGTTTCCTGCACCAACACAAGTGCGAAAAGTGGTTTTTCAACACTAACACAAGTGCAAAAAGTGGTTTTTCAACACTAACACAAGTGCGAAAAGTGGTTTTTCAACACTAACACAAGTGCGAAAAGTGTTTTTCCACACTAATACAAGTGCAAAAGTGGTTTCCTGCACCACCACAAGTGCGAAAAGTGGTTTTTCAACACTAACACAAGTGCGAAAAGTGGTTTTTCAACACTAACACAAGTGCGAAAAGTGTTTTTTCCACAATAATACAAGTGCAAAAGTGGTTTCCTGCACCAACACAAGTGCGAAAAGTGGTTTTTCAACACTAACACAAGTGTGAAAAGTGGTTTTTCAACACTAACACAAGTGCGAAAAGTGGTTTTTTCCACACTTAATACAAGTGTAAAAGTGGTTTCCTGCACCAACACAAGTGCGAAAAGTGGTTTTTCAACACTAACACAAGTGCGAAAAGTGGTTTTTCAACACTAACACAAGTGCGAAAAGTGGTTTTTCAACACTAACACAAGTGCGAAAAGTGGTTTTTCCATAATAATACAAGTGCAAAAGTGGTTTCCTGCACCAACACAAGTGCGAAAAGTGGTTTTTCAACATTATCACAAGTGCAAAAAGTGTTTTTTCCACACTAATACAAGTGCAAAAGTGGTTTCCTGCACCAACACAAGTGCGAAAAGTGGTTTTTCAACACTAACACAAGTGCGAAAAGTGGTTTTTCAACACTATCACAAGGGCAAAAAGTGTTTTTTCCACACTAATACAAGTGCAAAAGTGGTTTCCTGCACCAACACAAGTGCGAAAAGTGGTTTTTCAACACTAACACAAGTGCGAAAAGTGGTTTTCAACACTAACACAAGTGCGAAA
Source organism: Myxine glutinosa (assembly GCF_964187855.1). Lineage (NCBI taxonomy): Eukaryota > Metazoa > Chordata > Myxini > Myxiniformes > Myxinidae > Myxine > Myxine glutinosa. Next base: position 45,305 of record NW_027619148.1, read on the forward strand.
AGTGGTTTTTCCACACTAATACAAGTGCAAAAGTGGTTTCCTTCACCAACACAAGTGCGAAAAGTGTTTTTTCAACACTATCACAAGTGCAAAAAGTGTTTATTCCACACTAATTCAAGTGCAAAAGTGGTTTCCTGCACCAACACAAGTGCGAAAAGTGGTTTTTCAACACTAACACAAGTGCGAAAAGTGGTTTTTCAAAACTAACACAAGTGCGAAAAGTGGTTTTTCAACACTATCACAAGTGCAAAAAGGGTTTTTTCCACACTAATACAAGTGCAAAAGTGGTTTCCTGCACCAACACTAGTGCGAAAAGTGGTTTTTCAACACTAACACAAGTGCGAAAAGTGGTTTTTCAACACTAACACAAGTGCGAAAAGTGGTTTTTCCACACTAATACAAGTGCAAAAGTGGTTTCCTGCACCAACACAAGTGCGAAAAGTGGTTTTTCAACACTAACACAAGTGCGAAAAGTGGTTTTTCAACACTATCACAAGTGCAAAAAGTGTTTTTTCCACACTAATACAAGTGCAAAAGTGGTTTCCTGCACCAACAGAAGTGCGAAAAGTGGTTTTTCAACACTAACACAAGTGCGAAAAGTGGTTTTTCAACACTATCACAAGTGCGAAAAGTGGTTTTTCAACACTAACACAAGTGCGAAAAGTGGTTTTTCAACACTAACACAAGTGCAAAAGTGGTTTTTCCACACTAATACAAGTGCAAAAGTGGTTTCCTGCACCAACACAAGTGCAAAAAGTGGCTTTTCAACACTACCACAAGTGCAAAAAGTGGTTTTTCAACACTAACACAAGTGCGAAAAGTGGTTTTTCCACACTAATACAAGTGCAAAAGTGGTTTCCTGCACCAACACAAGTGCGAAAAGTGGTTTTTCAACACTAACACAAGTGAGAAAAGTGGTTTTTCAACACTAACACAAGTGCGAAAAATGGTTTTTCGACACTAATACAAGTGCAAAAGTGGTTTTTCCACACTAATACAAGTGCAAAAGTGGTTTCCTGCACCAAAACAAGTGCGAAAAGTGGTTTTTCATCACTAACACAAGTGCGAAAAGTGGTTTTTCAACACTAACACAAGTGCGAAAAGTGGTTTTTCAACACTAACACAAGTGCGAAAAGTGGTTTTTCCATAATAATACAAGTGCAAAAGTGGTTTCCTGCACCAACACAAGTGCGAAAAGTGGTTTTTCAACACTACCACAAGTGCGAAAAGTGGTTTTTCAACACTAACACAAGTGCGAAAAGTGGTTTTTCCACACTAATACAAGTGCAAAAGTGGTTTCCTGCACCAACACAAGTGCGAAAAGTGGTTTTTCAACATTATCACAAGTGCAAAAAGTGTTTTTTCCACATTAATACAAGTGCAAAAGTGGTTTCCTGCACCAACACAAGTGCGAAAAGTGGTTTTTCAACACTAAGACATGTGCGAATTGTGGTTTTTCAACACTAACACAAGTGCAAAAAGTGGTTTTTCAACACTAACACAAGTGCGAAAAGTGGTTTTTCAACACTAACACAAGTGCGAAAAGTGGTTTTTCAACACTAACACAAGTGCGAAAAGTGGTTTTTCAACACTAACACAAGTGCGAAAAGTGGTTTTTCCACACTAATACAAGTGCAAAAGTGGTTTCCTGCACCAACACAAGTGCGAAAAGTGGTTTTTCAACATTATCACAAGTGCAAAAAGTGTTTTTTCCACACTAATACAAGTGCGAAAGTGGTTTCCTGCACCAACACAAGTGGGAAAAGTGGTTTTTCAACACTAAGACATGTGCGAATTGTGGTTTTTCAACACTAACACAAGTGCAAAAAGTGGTTTTTCAACACTAACACAAGTGCGAAAAGTGGTTTTTCAACACTAACACAAGTGCGAAAAGTGGTTTTTCAACACTAACACAAGTGCGAAAAGTGGTTTTTCAACACTAACACAAGTGAGAAAAGTGTTTTTTCAACACTATCACAAGTGCAAAAAGTGTTTTTTCCACACTAATACAAGTGCAAAAGTGGTTTCCTGCACCAACACAAGTGCGAAAGGTGGTTTTTCAACACTAACACAAGTGCGAAAAGTGGTTTTTCAACACTAACACAAGTGCGAAAAGTGGTTTTTCAACACTAACACAGGTGCGAAAAGTGGTTTTTCAACACTAACACAAGTGCGAAAAGTGGTTTTTCAACACTAACACAAGTGCGAAAAGTGGTTTTTTCCACACTAATACAAGTGCAAAAGTGGTTTCCTGCACCAAAACAAGTGCGAAAAGTGGTTTTTCATCACTAACACAAGTGCGAAAAGTGGTTTTTCAACACTAACACAAGTGCGAAAAGTGGTTTTTCAACACCAACACAAGTGCGAAAAGTGGTTTTTCCATAATAATACAAGTGCAAAAGTGGTTTCCTGCACCAACACAAGTGCGAAAAGTGGTTTTTCAACACTACCACAAGTGCGAAAAGTGGTTTTTCAACACTAACACAAGTGCGAAAAGTGGTTTTTCCACACTAATACAAGTGCAAAAGTGGTTTCCTGCACCAACACAAGTGCGAAAAGTGGTTTTTCAACACTACCACAAGTGCGAAAAGTGGTTTTTCAACACTAACACAAGTGCGAAAAGTGGTTTTTCCACACTAATACAAGTGCAAAAGTGGTTTCCTGCACCAACACAAGTGCGAAAAGTGGTTTTTCAACACTAACACAAGTGCGAAAAGTGGTTTTTCAACACTAACACAAGTGTGTAAAATGGTTTTTCGACACTAATACAAGTGCAAAAGTGGTTTCCTGCACCAACACAAGTGCGAAAAGTGGTTTTTCAACATTATCACAAGTGCAAAAAGTGTTTTTTCCACACTAATACAAGTGCAAAAGTGGTTTCCTGCACCAACACAAGTGCGAAAAGTGGTTTTTCAACACTAAGACATGTGCGAATTGTGGTTTTTCAACACTAACACAAGTGCAAAAAGTGGTTTTTCAACACTAACACAAGTGCGAAAAGTGGTTTTTCAACACTAACACAAGTGCGAAAAGTGGTTTTTCAACACTAACACAAGTGCGAAAAGTGGTTTTTCAACACTAACACAAGTGAGAAAAGTGTTTTTTCAACACTATCACAAGTGCAAAAAGTGTTTTTTCCACACTAATACAAGTGCAAAAGTGGTTTCCTGCACCAACACAAGTGCGAAAGGTGGTTTTTCAACACTAACACAAGTGCGAAAAGTGGTTTTTCAACACTAACACAAGTGCGAAAAGTGGTTTTTCAACACTAACACAGGTGCGAAAAGTGGTTTTTCAAAACTAACACAAGTGCGAAAAGTGGTTTTCCACACTAATACAAGTGCAAAAGTGGTTTCCTGCACCAACACAAGTGCGAAAAGTGGTTTTTCAACACTATCACAAGCGCAAAAAGTGTTTTTTCCACACTAATACAAGTGCAAAAGTGGTTTCCTGCACCAACACAAGTGCGAAAAGTGGTTTTTCAACACTAACACAAGTGCAAAAAGTGTTTTTTCCACACTAATACAAGTGCAAAAGTGGTTTTTCCACACTAATACAAGTGCAAAAGTGGTTTCCTGCACCAAAACAAGTGCGAAAAGTGGTTTTTCATCACTAACACAAGTGCGAAAAGTGGTTTTTCAACACTAACACAAGTGCGAAAAGTGGTTTTTCAACACTAACACAAGTGCGAAAAGTGGTTTTTCCATAATAATACAAGTGCAAAAGTGGTTTCCTGCACCAACACAAGTGCGAAAAGTGGTTTGTCAACACTACCACAAGTGCGAAAAGTGGTTTTTCAACACTAACAGAAGTGCGAAAAGTGGTTTTTCCACACTAATACAAGTGCAAAAGTGGTTTCCTGCACCAACACAAGTGCGAAAAGTGGTTTTTCAACACTAACACAAGTGCGAAAAGTGGTTTTTCAACACTAACACAAGTGCGAAAAATGGTTTTTCCACACTAATACAAGTGCAAAAGTGGTTTCCTGCACCAACACAAGTGCGAAAAGTGGTTTTTCAACATTATCACAAGTGCAAAAAGTGTTTTTTCCACACTAATACAAGTGCAAAAGTGGTTTCCTGCACCAACACAAGTGCGAAAAGTGGTTTTTCAACACTAAGACATGTGCGAATTGTGGTTTTTCAACACTAACACAAGTGCAAAAAGTGGTTTTTCAACACTAACACAAGTGCGAAAAGTGGTTTTTCAACACTAACACAAGTGCGAAAAGTGGTTTTTCAACACTAACACAAGTGCGAAAAGTAGTTTTTCAACACTAACACTAGTGAGAAAAGTGTTTTTTCAACACTATCACAAGTGCAAAAAGTGTTTTTTCCACACTAATACAAGTGCAAAAGTGGTTTCCTGCACCAACACAAGTGCGAAAAGTGGTTTTTCAACACTAACACAAGTGCAAAAAGTGGTTTTTCAACACTAACACAAGTGCGAAAAGTGTTTTTTCCACACTAATACAAGTGCAAAAGTGGTTTCCTGCACCAACACAAGTGCGAAAAGTGGTTTTTCAACACTAACACAAGTGCGAAAAGTGGTTTTTCAACACTAACACAAGTGCGAAAAGTGTTTTTTCCACAATAATACAAGTGCAAAAGTGGTTTCCTGCACCAACACAAGTGCGAAAAGTGGTTTTTCAACACTAACACAAGTGCAAAAAGTGGTTTTTCAACACTAACACAAGTGCGAAAAGTGGTTTTTCCACACTTAATACAAGTGCAAAAGTGGTTTCCTGCACCAACACAAGTGCGAAAAGTGGTTTTTCAACACTAACACAAGTGCGAAAAGTGGTTTTTCAACACTAACACAAGTGCGAAAAGTGGTTTTTCAACACTAACACAAGTGCGAAAAGTGGTTTTTCCATAATAATACAAGTGCAAAAGTGGTTTCCTGCACCAACACAAGTGCGAAAAGTGGTTTTTCAACATTATCACAAGTGCAAAAAGTGTTTTTTCCACACTAATACAAGTGCAAAAGTGGTTTCCTGCACCAACACAAGTGCGCAAAGTGGTTTTTCAACACTAACACAAGTGCGAAAAGTGGTTTTTCAACACTAACACAAGTGCGAAAAGTGGTTTTTCAACACTATCACAAGGGCAAAAAGTGTTTTTTCCACACTAATACAAGTGCAAAAGTGGTTTCCTGCACCAACACAAGTGCGAAAAGTGGTTTTTCAACACTAACACAAGTGCGAAAAGTGGTTTTTCAACACTAACACAAGTGCGAAAAGTGGTTTTTCCACACTAATACAAGTGCAAAAGTGGTTTCCTGCACCAACACAAGTGCGAAAAGTGTTTTTTCAACACTAACACAAGTGCGAAAAGTGTTTTTTCAAAACTATCACAAGTGCAAAAAGTGTTTTTTCCACACTAATTCAAGTGCAAAAGTGGTTACCTGCACCAACACAAGTGCGAAAAGTGGTTTTTCAACACTACCACAAGTGCGAAAAGTGGTTTTTCAAAACTAACACAAGTGCGAAAAGTGGTTTTTCAAAACTAACACAAGTGCGAAAAGTGGTTTTTCAACACTATCACAAGTGCAAAAAGGGTTTTTTCCACACTAATACAAGTGCAAAAGTGGTTTCCTGCACCAACACAAGTGCGAAAAGTGGTTTTTCAACACTAAGACATGTGCGAATTGTGGTTTTTCAACACTAACACAAGTGCAAAAAGTGGTTTTTCAACACTAACACAAGTGCGAAAAATGGTTTTTCAACACTAACACAAGTGCGAAAAGTGGTTTTTCAACACTATCACAAGTGCAAAAAGTGTTTTTTCCACACTAATACAAGTGCAAAAGTGGTTTCCTGCACCAACACAAGTGCGAAAAGTGGTTTTTCAACACTAACACAAGTGCAAAAAGTGGTTTTTCAACACTAACACAAGTGCGAAAAGTGGTTTTTCAACACTAACACAAGTGCGAAAAGTGTTTTTTCCACACTAATACAAGTGCAAAAGTGGTTTCCTGCACCAACACAAGTGCGAAAAGTGGTTTTTCAACACTAACACAAGTGCGAAAAGTGGTTTTTCAACACTAACACAAGTGCGAAAAGTGTTTTTTCCACAATAATACAAGTGCAAAAGTGGTTTCCTGCACCAACACAAGTGCGAAAAGTGGTTTTTCAACACTAACACAAGTGCGAAAAGTGGTTTTTCAACACTAACACAAGTGCGAAAAGTGGTTTTTCCACACTTAAT